>NC_083626.1:27134294-27185651 GCF_963584025.1 Labrus mixtus
TAACTAAAGTGTGATGTTTAAAGACGAAATGAAGACATTAAGTGGTGGAAATGGACAGAGAGCAAACGAGGGGTGCAGACAGACATCTGAAAAAAGGTGAGAGACGACAGAAGATGACAAGGGAGGGATTATTCAGTAAAAGGGGGAAGAGAGAAAGAGGGGAACAAAAGACTTAGAAATGTAGAGAGAGAGAGAGGCATGAAAGAGAGAGAGAGAGAGCATGCAGAATAGAGGAAGTGAGAGCGAGCGGGTATGGAGACAGAGCAGGCAATGTGATCAAGCATCATGTGATTGAGCTGTGATCACACACAAAGATGATCACAGTGTTCACACATCTCAGGTTTCACAACTTCTGGCTTCTGAACTGAGCACCCCCCCCCCCCCCCCCCCCGGTACTTTACCACCACACTGACATCGTTCTTTTTGCATTGAAGGGGTAAAACACACTTCCATTTGTGTTCTGTGTGAAGCTCCTTGCATCATTATCCCTTAGTTTAAAATCCCGGCTGAACGGGGAAATATAAACATGTATGCTCACATATAGTGGCACATGAAACACACAAACGTGATGTAAAAAGCATTAAAAGAGTTGAACACACTCTTATTTAGTGCATAAAAGTGTTCAGATGTAATGACAAAATTACCCTGCACACACAAACACACTAACAAACACACACGCTGATAATTTCATGTGAAGATTTTCCTCATTGGACTGGATGAGTTTCTTATTTTAACATTTCAGTCAAAGGAAAACTGCAGCTATAAAGCTAACTTCCCCTCCAGCTGTCAGCTCTGTCTGTGAATGGGTCTGTGTGTGTGTGTGTGTGTGTGTGTGTGTGTGTGTGTGTGTGTGTGTGTGTGTGTGTGTGCGTGTGTGAAGGGGCAGAGTGTCCGTGTGTGTGTGTCTCTTTGTGTTTGATGCCAACACTCCACGAACTGGTGGAATATTCAGTGATACTTGTAACAGAGTTGATCCGTCAAAGAGAGACGAAAATCTTCAGCATTTTCGCGTCAAATATGATTCTGTTCAAAGTGTCACTTCTTGTTCAACAGACGAGTTCACGACCAGGTGAGAGCCCAGGTCAAAGGTCAATGCCAGATTTCAATTTGTACGCAAGACAAAACGAGTGGACATGCCAGAAAGGTGTGAAAATACGTCCAAAAAATAAGTTCAAAATGTTAGTGTGTCCACTAATGCCATTTTTTTTTTTGCATTGGCAGCGCCGGTTGTCAATACTAAACTACTGCAGTTCAGTTTTAAGCGCCCAAAGCACAAAAACGCCCTCAGAGTCAGCTGTTTGTTTGTCTCCCAAATGAAAAAAAAAGCTTTTGGATCACTGCCGCACACTTCTCCTTGACTGACCAATCAGACTGATGTAGGGGCGGGACTTCTGATATCAGCTTTTGGTGCGTTCCCATTTGATCTCAAAAGTCATAAAAACTGAGTTGCCGGTCTGAAACATCATCAGGAATGTTCCGATGTAAATGGAATTAACCATTTGTCAACAACAGCGGCGGAGGAGGAAGGACTCTGACTCGTCTTTTCGAGGGAACAGTTTCCAGGTTTAGCGCTGATGCTAATGCCACGACACGGTTTCTTTCTTGGTGATATTTTCTCAGCAAATAAACCGACCAAGTGGTCACTACTGACGGAATGAGAAGTCAACTTTCAGCAATGAGCGCCAATGAGAAGCGCTCTGAACAAGCGGCAATTTAAGCTGCATATTAGTGTGTCTGAATGCTAAAACACACAACACACACACACACACACACACACACACACACACACACACACACACACACGCACAGAGTCTTGATGTCAGTTTAGCTGCACAGTCAGAGCAAAAGACAGAGTCCCTTCCTCTCTTTTGTCTGCCCGCCCCATCTTTAATCACACAGAGCTATCACGTTTCTGCCTCTGTGTGTGTGTGTGTGTGTGTGTGTGTGTGTGTGTGTGAGGAGAGTGTGTGTGTG
This sequence comes from Labrus mixtus, assembly GCF_963584025.1. Classification (NCBI taxonomy): domain Eukaryota; kingdom Metazoa; phylum Chordata; class Actinopteri; order Labriformes; family Labridae; genus Labrus; species Labrus mixtus. The sequence continues at coordinate 27,136,269 of NC_083626.1, forward strand.
TCTCTGTGTTTGTGTGAAAAGGCAGGTTTGGACAAAAAGTGTGTGAATTATTATTTTTTTCAAAGTATGAGGCCTGAAGAAAAGAAAGAAAGAAAGAGAGAAAGAAAGAAGTGTACAGTTCGTTTGGAGCAGATGTGTCACTTCCTCTTTTTCAATGTATGTTTCAGTGTGTGAGTAAGTGTGTCACTGTGCGTGTGTGCTTATCTGAGTAGGCTAGAAGACACTAGAAAGACATAAAGACACTCACACACACACACAAAGTAGTTCATTCATTGTTATCCCATCTCTATCTCTGTAAATATTGTCTTAACCTTCTCATCCTGATAAGGTCAACAGGGCACACATGCTGTTTTCACACACAGAGCGAGCAGCAACCTCTCAGGTGTTGAAAGATCAAGCTGCAAAAAATCCTGCAGTTCATCGAGCGTCCACTCGAGGCAGTGTGCAGAAGCATCAGACGTCTCACACACACGCAGAAGCATCAGACGTCTCACACACACATAACATTCAACAGCAGAAACTAACATGTTATCATGGTAGTAGATCATGCCTTGATCGACACACACTGTACGGGGGTTTGAATCTTTTGACAACTTTTGGATTTTATGATTGATAAGTGTTATTCACAGGAGGGCGTGCAGCTGACATGATTGACAGGTGGGCGTGGTGTAACAGTTTGTCAGGAGGCTTAAAACCTGTCGTTAGGTCGACTGAAAGTTAGACCGAGACGGCATTTACAGCATGGCGACCGCCATCGATGGGACTCCAAAGCCCCCTGCAGTTACAGACGGGTGACGTCGCTCAGGCTACAATCCATGTCACCGACGCACACATACAAAAACACAAACACACACACTTGCCTATAAAAAAGTCAAACAGCCCAGTATATACTTCCAGCCTGTGAAGATCAGCGTCTTTGCACTGGAACACTGTTTCCCTCTCTGCACACTTTGGCAGCACAGATGGACTCACACAGCACGCCCAATAAAGAACACATTTAAATTCAGAGCGAGACACTGACAGGACTGTGTGTACTGCATGTACATCCAACAACACACAACAACACACACACACACACAGACACAAACACACATGCACACACAGCTGCACCTGCCAGCAGGGTTTAAGTAATTAAGCGTCCATTTTATGTATTAATCAGAGAGATTACTGCTCTGTAATCTCAGCACCCGATCACCAACAAGCCTCTCTGTGTGTGTATGTGTGAGTGTGTGTGTGTGTGTGTGTGTGTGTGTGTGTGTGTGTCTGACAGAGAGAGGTTGCAGTCATGGTAGTAGATCAAGGGACAGAGCAGTGAATTGAAAGAGAGATGGGATATGGGGCGGCGGAGTAAGGAGAGAGTCGCTTACTTTGTATCGACGTTAACATCTTAATGCATTCATAAAGAATAACATATCAGACTTTGTTAGCGACAGTATTTGAAAAGCTGGACTTATTTCCCCTTTGTTTTCTCAGTCTAATACAGAGACACAAACCACAAACTTGAAAAATGAACCCAATGCGAAAGTGAAAAGAAAATGCAGTACCTCAAGTGTCCACTCGAGGCTCTCTGCAAGCTCACACCAGTTAATCATTTTTTCCTCTTTGGCCCATTTAGAATAAATCAAACTTCTGCATCACCACTTCTGTCGATCTAAGGAGTTTATACTGAAAGCTTCCTACACCACATATCTTTCCCTCACACCTTCAGGCAGGATTACCTCACAGCTGAAGGTGAGTGGTGCACTTCTAAATAACTGAGAATGCAGTGGAGTCACAACAGCCCTCAGGTGAGGAAACACCTGTGCTCTTCCACTGAAACAGACTGCACCCTCGGCTGGAGGTCAACCACAAAACCTTCAAACAAAAACCTCTCAACTCAAACTGGAAATCAACAACAAACTCTGACAAAACTGAGGTGATATTTTCAAAGGTCGCTGGTTTTGTGGATTTTGAGTTTTGTATACACGGCTAGATTCTGTTTCTATGAATACATAGAAAAAGACTCGTTTTAAAGGCTGGGAACAAAGACTTTAAGTGTGTGTCATGTTGTGTTTATACGTTTTTTTACCACATACATCATATTATTTTGAGCTGTCACGTGTGATTCTGAAAACACGTATCTGGTGGAAGTGAGCTGTGTATTCTTAAATTACTGTCCCAACTTCTTACATTTCCCCTTCAGGTAAATGACACATTTAGCTCAAACAGACACTTTTAAAAAGTGTTTTTAAATGTGTTCATGTTATATTAGACACATTTAAGTTTCATCAAAGTTATTCTAGTTAACCAAAGATCTAAATATGTAAAAAAATAAGTTCTAATTGTGCTGATTTGGCTTGTTTTTTATCAATTCTGAAATGGTGCAGTTGGATTCTGGTGAGTTCTGGTTCAAGAAGGAAATATGCTTTATGAAGAAGAGGAGCCTCTTCAAACTCCTGCCCTGACATGTTAAACACTGCTAAACCGTCGCTAATGCACTGTTTAACGCACACACACAAGCTTACACACACACACGCACACACACACACACACACACACACACACACACACACACAAGCTTTGTACCCGCCTCTCTCTCTCTTTATCTGTCTCTCTTCATTTACTCCTTCTTTGAAAATGTCACACACACACTCCAAACTTTCACACTAAAACTCTCTCATACTTTACAATAGTCAACTACACACACACACACACACACACACACACACACACACACACACACACACACACACACACACACACACACACACTGTAAGTGGGTCTATAAATCCAGCCTTACAGCGGTGGTGACAGATTCAATGTTTTTCACCAGCGGGCTGAGCTGACAAACTATTTCAGCTCCCAAATTCATCTCCCCTCCCCTCCTTATATGGGCAAGACTGTCACACACACACACACACACACACACACACAAACACACACACACCCACTGACAAGATACATGCAATCAAGACAAATAGTCACGCGTGCCTAGTACTATAGCTGACAAATGAACACGTGCTACACATGCAGTTCTTTTTGTTTCATGTCTGCTCTCCAACAGGCTTTTCTTTTTGGTAGCCATGGGAGGGGGGGGGGGGGGGGGGGGGGGGGGGGGGGCGTGTCCATTGATGCCGCTTCTTGACAGCCTCAGTTTCAGAGCGCTTCTCATCTGCTCTCATTGTTGCTTGGTTACGACATTTAACTTCTGCCCCCCTGGATTAGATTCTCCTCCGCCATTGTTGTTGACAAAGCTGATGTCAGAAGATTTCTAGATTTGGATTGGTCGATGAGGGAGAAGTGACACAGCAGTGTTCCACAGGTTAGCTGTTTTCAGAGCGCTGTGGGCGCAGCGACAAACGGGCGCTTTTGCACTCAGTTCAGCGCTGAAATCATCATCGCTTAAGGTTACGTTAAAGGTGACGTAGCCTCAATAAAAGCACCTGATTGGATAAACGCACGGCTAGTCCGGGCGGTCTCTGGACTAGAATAGAGCTCTGGATTATTCTTGTCCGGTGAGCGCCCCTCTTGAAAACTCCCCGCAACGATCCCATAATGCATTGCGCGACTGCCTCTCTGGCTCTCCATAGGAAATGAACAGAAAGCGTTGAGGCGCTATCCGTCGCCTGAATGAGTGGAGCCGTACTGTTAGTGGACACAGGTCCTTAAGCTTTTCATTGTAGTAACGCAAGAAAAGCAGTTTGCTAACCAAATATTGAACATGCTATCTTTGGTATGGTCAACTTCATAAATCCCGTTCTATCCTGCACTAATGGAGAGATGTCCGAATGAGCGTCCGAGAAGTTCCATCTGAAAACTTTCAATTTTCAACATCGAAAATATCATTAGGATCTTTAGCACCAGCATACACATCTTCTATTCTTCCTGGGGTCCAACACACACACAAGGTCTGAAATTAACACCCGCCAAGCGCCAAATGCGGGTAGATTACTGCCTACAAATAATAAATAAAAGGCCAGCAAATATATTTTTTAACAATTTCTTAATTTCCTGATCTGATAAAATGATTGAATCTGTGACTTAAATCTGTTATTGATTAAACAGAACATAATGCCTTCTCAATTAAATGTACTGTAACAGATGTGTATGGGACAGAAAAACACAATTTGTTATTTTGGCCGGTAAAAAGTATATTTGGCCGGTGAATTTTTTAAACTACCCGCTGAGTCAAAAAGTTCATTTCGGACCCTGCACACACACTTAATACACACTTATACACAGAACAATATAACAAACAAAGCTCCTCTAACAGAGTTAACATATATGTTGTTGTTGTGTCCAGTGGATCAAATCTCCGAGACGTGCACTTTAAGGAAGTGAGAACAACGTTCTTGTCGAAGCTTGATGACAGTGCAGATTCATTATTATCTAAGAGAGCTTGGAAAGAGTTTCATCAGAGAGACAGCAGATAGTTTCCTCAATAACCCACAGAGGGGTTATTAAATCACATCAGTGTTAGAAACATTCAGCTCATAAACACTCCAATCAACCACGTGGACATCCAGAGACAAAATCAAACCCCCACTGTCCATGATACAGATTCAAAAGTCACAACATTAAGAGGGCGTTAAGGAGCCCTGTTTGAAAGGTGTCACATTCACGTGTCTGCACACACACACACACAGAGAGCTCACCAGAGAGGAGACGGTTCAGTGAAGTATCCACGATGGACGTCGGAAAGAAAGAAAGAACAAAACAGGTCGGACTTTTTAAGATTCTCTCGCTCGCTTTTGCTAACAGCTACGACTGCTCCATCAGTCTACACGTCTTCACTCCCATGAAGGAGGAAGAGAGACGAGAGGCAGTCCGAGGCAACAGGAAAGATGGAGAGAGCAAGAGAGAGAGAGAGAGGGAGAGAGAGAGAGAGAGAGAGAGACAGGAAACAGAGTCAGAGGTATTGTGACACAGCTTCTTGCTTCTTTCTGAAACTTGATGAATCAGACCTGGTGTCTACACACAAACACACACTTACACACTCACACCACACACGCCAACCCAACCCGACCAATCAGGAGTGCATAAACCTTTTCCATGCCACGATGGCTCACAAGAGCAAAGCGCTTCAAAACCAGCATGTGAATTCCTTCTTTCTCCAAACTTGGACACCTCTGGAGTCCAGTCTGGACTTGTCGACTTCTCTGTCTTTCACATTAACCCTCCATGTCCCTCGAGCTGCAGAGATGCCCCCCAGGCGTGCATGCATCACTCAGTAACATCTCTTCACGGCTCAGTCACGTCTTTCATTTTAATCTTTGATGGATAGGACAGTTAAAAAGGATGGAAGCTGATTTCAGGAGTGCTGAAAAGCTTCAGCGTTCATACTTTTTTCTTTTACTCTAAAACTCTTAAGAGTATAATCCAAACTTTTGTGGCATCACTTTCCTGTTTCACACCGGTGCAGGAACACCGTAGAACGAATGCATCCGGCTCAAGATGCTAAAAACTAAAATCCTGAGACTGAACCTGAGACAGGAAAGATCCTAAAAGGGCTGATTATAGATCACAACATTCACAGCGGTATCCTGTATGAAACTGTTTTCTCGGAGATGCTGCGATCCTGTTCAGCTTTGTTAAATACATTATGCTCATTTTGACTCTTTTCTGAGATTTGTTTCCAGCCTCCAGAACCCCTGACCCAATCTTTGCGCTACATGCACAAAGCATGAAGTTCCCGATCCTGATGCAGAAGATTCTCTGCACATGGCCACACATTAGCAGAGAACCCAGAGATTCTGCATCACGTTCAGGTTCAACGTGAATGTCTGAGGGTACCCCCGTCTCAGTCTCTGCTATTTCCTGTCGTCTGATCACTTCATGAACTTCTTAATACCAATCTGTCATCAAGAGACCAAAGTAACCACATAGCTTCAGACTCTGAGTAGTTTTCTGAACAGAATCCGGGCATGAAGGAAATTCTGATTTTAAGGATAATTGGAGAGTAATGATGAAAGAGAGAAAGTGACGGGCGAGTATAACGGAAAGGAGAGAGAGTGAAAGAATTCTAGGAGTGGGAGACAGAAGTCGGGATAGAGGGGAGGGGGAGACGAGACGGGACAGTGGGTGAGAGGTAGAGTTAATAAGAGAGGGGAGGAAAACGTTGGGAATGGGAGGAATGGGGGAGAGCAAGATAAGAAAACAGAGAGAGAGAGAGAGAGAGAGAATGAACAGACAGTTATATTTAGTCAACAGTGACATGTGAAAGTTTAATTTTGGAGAATGATCAAGAGGAGGGGGGCGGAGGGGGACTGTTGGAGTTCACACACATTACACATTTCTACTAACAGGTACACAACTGTAAGTCACAGTTAGGGCTTTCAGTGTTAACATGTTAATCACAATGCGACTAAGGTCTGGAATCGACTTTTTTTTTTAATCGCATAAATCATTTGCCTTTTTGGTCCCTTTCGGCACACCGTAGTAAAGCTAGCTAGCGATAGAAAGAAAACACTTTACTGCGTCTTTGAACGGCCCGTGTCATTTAAAAAGTTTCCCAGACGGCTCAGTGGACAAGACAAAAGTATTATGTACCTGTGACATTAAACATTTGATCTTTTCACCGTTCCCTTTAGTTCTTTTTATTAACTCAGGGAACTTCTCGATCTGTTGCAGTTTCCTTTTTTCCGTATTTAAGTTAATGTTGTAACTTGAACTCTCCTGGAAATCTTATTTTCTTTCAAAATTAACAGGAAGGGTTCCCTTGCCTTTAGAAACTACAAAACACAAGATAAAAGCATTAAAAAAAAGTTTTTAAAATGTAAAATAAATGGATTTTAAATATGCAATTTAAATATAAAATGAATTGCGATAAACTACTTACATTCAGTGATTAATCCAGATTTTAACGAGTGATCATTTGGCAGCCCTCGTTTAAACCGTGGCTTTGTTTTACTCTCTTCTTTGAAAGGAACTCAGTGACCTTGATGCCCTTATCGTCTCAGTCCACTGTGGTTCAACTAAACCAGCAGTGACTGAACTCTTTCAGACTACACTGTTCATTAAGTGAATGGCAGCTGTCAATGATATCATAGTTATCATTTATGAGATTTTAGAACCAGGATGTTGAGTATTTTGATAAAGCAGCTGTGATAAAAAAACAAGTGATGTATGTTTTCAATCAGCATTAAAGTTCAGACTCCACAGATATCTGAAAGGACTCTGAACGAGGGTCGGGGGTCAGAAGACTTGAGGCGCATGTTTTCAGACTGTTCTCTTGCAGGCAGATACATTTAGTTTAATTCCACAAACATTTTCATCAACAGCTGAACAAAGAAATCCAGAGAGAGAGAGAGAGAGAGGGAGAGAGAGAGGGATTAGGAAGAGGAGCAGTTGGTTTACCAGGACGTCCGTCATGTCGAGAGGGCGGGCAGTCGGTTAGTGTGTGAGTCGTCAGCGATGTTAGCAGGCCGGACACATGCATGTCATCCCCCCTTCTGCCTCGGACCTCTCCTTTATAAGTACACACACACACACACACACATACATACACAAGCACACACACGTGGTAATGCCAAAAATACAAATGCAACAACACGTCCAAGCAAATATGCCGCAAAAGAAGCATAAAACATTCAAACCACACAGTCATGCATGAATGTTTGATAGTCATGGACCAAAAACACAAACAAACACAACGTTTGCATGTTAAAGCAAAAACACACAGCACAGCAAAAAGATGAACCAACAATCCCAGATGGAGTTACATTCATCCAAAAGATAATACCACACACACACACACACACACACACACACACACACACACACAAAGAGAGAAAAAGGCCATATTTAGTACATGTGTATCTATATCAAAACTCTGAGAAACACATGTTTAATACATAACGTGGGACTGAGCTCTGATTGAAACAATAAGAATATTTCCCACAAACAAAACAGAAATAAGTGAATTCTTGTGTGTGTGCTTCCAAGAATGTTTCTTATGCAACTTTCTAAGGATGTCCCAACAACATCATCCAATCAAGCGTCACAGAGGCTTCGTTCACACTGCACGCCTAAATGCTCAAATTTTTTTTAAATGTGGCCAGCATCAGACTCGGCCGTGTGAACCGGTCACAGCCCTGAAGTGACCCGCATGCACAAAAAGAACAACAACAAACGTGTGACACGCAGCACGCTGAGAAGAGAGATGATTTCATAACAGGCAGCAGAACTGATGATCTACAACCCCCTGCAGACCAGCAAAGTGGGGCTGCATGATTCATCATAAGATAAATCCTCATCTTGATCCATCTACACATGATCTAATTTCTTAATGGCGAGTCACTTGATCGTATTTTCCCATAAATTCACATGTTCACTTGTTTTCTTCACAACTCTCCCAGGTGCTTAATCAGTCACTAACACACAGCGTAAAGCAAAACACACATTGTATTCATGAGTCAGGGTGGGCAACTGGCGGCCCGGGGGCCACATGCGGCCCCCATCAAGCCTCAATTTGGCCCCGATGTCAATTTTTACGTATCAATTAATTGGAAAACATGAAAAAATCTGCCATGAAATCATGAAATCATGAAAACCAGAAATATGTCCATAATAATATTTGATCACTGGTATATGTTGAGTTAAATTTGTGACATAATTGACTATAATCGTTTTTGTGTACTACAATTTGGCCCCCTGGCAGTGAGAGTTAAATGAATGTGGCCCTTGCTGTGACCCAAAGTTGCCCCATCCCTGCCATAGACTATCCTCTGAATCTGCCAAATACAACTTTACAGCATTGAAGTCACTTTAAGTGCTCGAAAATAAAATAAAAAGGAAAGGAGATGTACTTTCAGGAGATTTAATTTGAAGTCCAGTTTTTATGATATGTCTGTTGAAAGCTTTGGACAGCACTCACTTTTGAAATGTGCTTGTTAAAAAACACGAATCGTGATCTCAATGCTTAAGGAGAAAAATCCTGATTCAGTTATTGAGATTTTTGTTAGAGTACTTACATCACCTCAAACATTTCCCACAGTTTATCAAAACCAGCGAAATCCTGAATTTCATAGTTGGAACAGGACGTATGATGAGCCGCAATAACAGACATGACGAGTTTATCATTGTCGTGGATGTTACGTCAAAGGCCGCTATATAAGGAAGCGGGAGCTGCTGCTGAAAGCTGCCGTACTGATGCTTTATGTTCGGCTGTGATAAAAACGTCATGTACATTACAAAACATCGTCGGTAAACATATTCTCTTCCTCAGGTTGGTTTCACTGGTTCGTCTTCACTACTGTCAACGCAGAGTTCACTTTCAGGAGTTAGTTTTTGGGAATAGCAGAGAGAAGAAGAATATCTCCCATGACTCCCTGCCAGCCACAGCGTCACCTTTTTTTATGGTTTTGAATGAGAGCCCCGTGGTGGCAGAATTTACAAACTGTGCATTTAACTCGATGTGAAAGTGGCACACATCTGATTCGTAAAGATCAGATCCCATGTGACATGTGCTGTTCACATGGTCATAAAACAATCAGATCTGATCCACATAGGAGCAAAAAAAAAATCAGACCCAGGACACTTTTGCCTGCAGTGTGAACGCAGCCAGAGTCTTCTCTTGTTGTACCGCTGCTACTTTCATTCTATCGAGATGTGTGCAGCTTTCACACATTACAACTCCATTACACAAATCACTTGTTCTATAAATGAAGGAGGAGAATCCCTCAGTGCTGTAAGTGACTTTATTAAGGGGATCAGGTGTTGATCATGACTCTATTCACAGCCTCAGATTTGTGGGTGCCATAGAAATCCAATGTCTCAAGTTACATTACATAACAACGCTTCCAATGAGTTCCATGCAGCAAGACAAACACATTCAGGAAAAGAAGGAGGGAACTGGTGCAGATTAATACTCAGCACAAAGCAGATAAGGATTATTATGATAAATAGGCGACCACTGCAGAGTTTCAACTTCGGGTCGTATTGGACAAGTATAAGGATTAAAGGAATAAAGGAACTGTAATTCTAAACAAAAGCAGTGCTGAATCACCAATGGCTCTGCAAACTCAGAAGTATTAAATGCCTCCAATTATTGGACCGAATCATGACTTTAAAACCAGTTTTTATTTAACCAGACCAGGAACACAACACATGTAAGAACTGGGCCAAACTGGGGCTAGACCACCCAATGAACCCTTGACCAAACAAGACATGAAAAACCACCAAATATTGGACCAGAATATGACTTTATCAGTGATTAATATACAGCCCAATGAAAATGTTACCAAACACGGGATAAGATTCCACAAAATATCGGACCAGTACATGACTTGAACACTCTTATATTGGACCCCACCAAGGCTAAAACTCCATTTCCTCTTGGACCAACCAGGGTTAGAAGGAATTGGACCATTACATGACTCAGACCAGTGAATAACAGACAAAACCACGAAAGAATGATGCATCAAACCAAAATGCTGAATGTGCATACAATGGTTAACAGACACATCAAAACTGTCACGCAAAAAAAAACAAGTTTCTCAAAAAATATAATCGACTTCAAACAAAGAAATAAAAACGGTATCGATATGCAGGAAATAAAAAGGAACAGCTGTGAAAATCAAAGAGTTAAAAAACAATTTAGAGCTGGTGTATATTTAACAGCAGATTCCCTTTGGAAAGTTAGCCCTCGGGTTCGTTTTCCTTTGAAATCTTCCTCACGTGAGTAATTGAATTGCACATTGAAACCATGGGACAGAGATTAGAGGCAAGGTTGTTGCTCATCATGCCAATTAGTTTCAATAAGAGAAGCTAATGATGCTAAGAAGTCATTTTGGAGAAGTAGCAAGGACTAATTCAGGGACTTTGGTCTTCACCCTGGCCAGTGTTGAGGTCAAAGAAAACTTCATCAGCAGAGATTCACTTTCAGCAACAATCATAAGGCAAACTCTTATCTGACATTTTATAAACCGGACGACATTATAACTGGATGGATCCTTCTTTTAATTGGTAGACTAGAAAACACTGCAGCTTTGAGTTCTCCGGGAATGACTACAGCCTCGGGAAAAGGATCCTTTCAAATCTGATGTCCTTTTTCAAATTCATGTTATTCTAGGAATACCACAGTCCTAAATGGGCTGGGAAAACGCTATGCCTCCAATAGGATCAAAAATGCACTGTAGTCCAACCAAAAATAAGGCATGTTCATGTACCTGAGCATTGCCATTTTGGAGTTCTAGGGTTGCCCTCTGACACCAATGATGGAAATGATAGTTTTGTGTGGATTTTTATGAACTTACTCAAAAGAACTTGTTTTGACACCGACAGGCTGATATCATCATTGAATTGGTCTAATGAAATCTTACGGAAGTGACCCACAAAGACACGGACACATTTGCTAAGGGGATGCTTTAATGGAACCCGAAACAGCTGTTACACTGTTCTTTCCAAGGCCACCAAACTCCATCAAGAGTGCAATTTGGCAGCTGTTTCTGGACAAAAAAAGATCAGAAAAATGTTGACTTAAAAAAACAATCTGAGACCTGTCAGTTACAAGAGCAAGAACATTTAGTGGACCTCATTTGACCTGGCAAATTTGTCGACATCGCAGCCATTACACCCCGTTTCTGTGGAAGCAATGTACTGGACCAATTCCCAAACTTTCCTACCCTTCAGTTATTTAGACCTCTATGTCAAATGCACAAAATACTAATAAAGATATGCTCACGTGAGAGAATAGTTATACCACATAATAAAATTCAAATACACAGCAGAGGTGGAAAGAAAGACAGAAACAAACAGTAAGAGCAACAAGAAAAAACTAAGGGTATACAGAAGATGGAAAGACTGAGAGGCACAGGAAGGGAAGGTGATGACCTACCTAAAAAAAAAAGAGGAAGTATGCAACAGACACAATGAAGAAAGAGGCAGGAAGAGGAAGTGTGTACCAACTGGCAACAAGAAGTTGGAAAAAAACTTGAAGACTCTTGATCGGGTAAAAGTCGAGTGTCTGGGGGGTATGTTATGTTCCCTGATCTCAGAGTTGGGACCCCAAATTAACCACAGACTTCTGAGGGCTGTTGATCCAGGTTTCCATGGTGAAAAATCCCCAAATATATGCATGACACATCATATAGAGGGGGGTTGGGGAAGCATTTGATTACTGAGGGAATCTTTTTTTAAGCAAATGTGTTTGAAGTTCTTCAAACTTTTCCTCTTTTTCTTATTCAAGTGAGAATTAAGGTTTTATTTTATGCCAACAAACCTCTACAGGATAGCATTACACAATTCCCACTTCTCTTTCAAGAGGATTTCTGAGTGTTGTAACTTGAACCATCTACCAGAAAGGACCCCTACAATACAAGGATTTATGGGGATAAAAGGAGATGGATGTTGACATTTGATGGCCAGCGGCACCACATGCACAGGCACATCAAAAAGAAAACTGAAGAAATGTTAAGAGCTGTATTTTTAAGTATGACACCGGCTTCCACCTTTACTTCTGATTTCAAAAGCGCTTTCATGTGAAATGCCTTCACCGTCATGACTCATCAACAGACATTAACTGTACAATGAAGGGATGAACAGACTGACACTATGCTTTAACAAACTAATTTCCCCTTTTTATTATCTTCCTCTTTTAAGCGCCTTGCCAGAGGCTACACCTCATGATGCTTGAAGTCCAATAATGAATGTTAAAGATATAGTTTCAATATGTGCCATACAAGAGAATGTTTAAAACAAGACTGCAGTGGGACTGGCTAGCAGGAACCTAAAGTGTCAGTTTACCCTAAACACACCATGACGTACTGCAAGGTCACTATCAACTCACAATCAACAAAGACACAGTAGGAAAATGTGAGAATATTACAGTGATTTCTTGTATCCTCATTAACAAACCTTAGCTTATCAAATGCATGTGAGGATCTTTATCTCTTAAAGAGTTTCTTTCATCCCATGTTCAAAATGGTTGGACTGACATATGAGGAACAGCAATCACTGTTTATCTTCAGTCTATCAGTAATGTCCTGTACTTATTATGCTGATTAAATTAGCAAACTTAACTTAAAAAAGGTTCCTTTAGATGTGGTTAGCTTAGCTACCAGCACCATACAAGTAGTTTGTAAAATAATCTTATTTGTAAACTAACACATTTAAAAATGACTCGCTAACCAGTTAGTAAAACTGCCCCCCCAAAAAAACTCATAACATATTGAAACTGTATAGCAACTGAAAGAAACATTGTCAGAGGTTTGCCATTTTTTGGCCCATATGAATGTTGTCAACCAAAATTAGCTCAATTTGCTGTAAGTCATTGTTCAATCTGCACTGCAACATCAGCCAAGGATGTTACTAGCACCAGAAGCTAACTCTGAAGCTTACAACTCACTAGTTAGCACACCCCTAAATTTTCCTAATTAAAATAAATGAAAACAACATTGTCAGAGCTTTACTATTTTTTGGCCCAAAAGATTGTTGTCAAACCAAAATTAGCTGGATTTTCTACCTATAGGTCTCTTTCTTGTTCATTGCACAATAAGTACTGCGGTAGTAACTTCAGACAATGATGGAACTAGCGCCAGAAGCTACCTCTCAAGCTAACAACTCACTAGCTAAAACGCTAAATTGTCACAGTGTCAAAACTGAAAGCATCATTGTCAGAGCTTTGCCAATTTTGTTGTGCAAGTGCTGAATTGTACTATTTTAAAAATAATTTTGTAAAACTAAATAAACCAAACTAGCTAGCTAACATGGGTAGACTGCCTTCCATTTCAAATCATCGCGATAATAAAGCTACATGTCTCAGTAGCTAGCAGGCTTCCAAACTTTTGATGTTTTTACAAATACACTAATAAGTAATGTACTGATTCTTGTGTCACAAATGACAGAAAACACATGAAGCTTTGTAATTTTGTTTTGCAACAGAAGTCAACTAGCATTACTTCAAACATCTAGCTAGCATAGCTTTTTTAAATAAGCGCCGTTATTTTGCCGCCACAAACGCTTGCAAAACAACTTTAGATAAATGCAGTCATGTTTAAACTGATTGGAATTACTTTGATTTAAAGTATGCTAGTTTAACATGATACTTTAAAGTAACCTGTGTTATATAATAAGTGACCCGTCCTCCCCTTTAAAACATGCCTCAGAATATTACACGGTTTTCGACGGTTGACAAACGTTAGTGTGTAACGGTCGGACGTTAGTGTGTAACGGTTAAACGTTAGTGTATGTAAAGGTCGGACGTTAGTGTGTAACGGTCGGACGTTAGTGTGTAAAGGTCGGACATTAGTGTGTAACGGTTAAACGTTAGTGTATGTAAAGGTCGGACGTTAGTGTGTAACGGTTAAACGTTAGTGTATGTAAAGGTCGGACGTTAGTGTATGTAAAGGTCGGACGTTAGTGTGTAACGGTTAAACGTTAGTGTATGTAAAGGTCGGACGTTAGTGTATGTAAAGGTCGGACGTTAGTGTGTAACGGTTAAACGTTAGTGTATGTAAAGGTCGGACGTTAGTGTGTAACGGTTAAACGTTAGTGTATGTAAAGGTCGGACGTTAGTGTGTAACGGTTACACGTTAGTGTATGTAAAGGTCGGACGTTAGTGTGTAAAGGTCGGACGTTAGTGTGTAACGGTCGGACGTTAGTGTGTAACGGTTAAACGTTAGTGTATGTAAAGGTCGGACGTTAGTGTGTAACGGTTAAACGTTAGTGTATGTAAAGGTCGGACGTTAGTGTGTAACGGTCAGAAGCCAGTCATCTGTCATGGTTTCCAAACTCATTAACACATGAAAGTGAAGTGAAAGAGTTATCAATGAAGAGGAAGACATCGAAAATAAAGTTAGATAACACTTTCCGCGCCTTCTGTTTCAAAACGAATAAGCTGTGTGTGTGTGTGTGTGTGTGTGTGTGTGTGTGTGTGTGTGTGTGTGTTTGTGTGTGTGCGCTACACGAGTGTCCTGTTTTCTGTTACAGTTGAAGACGGGGCTCTTTTGAAACACTCCCACTGAAGTCGTTCAAAAACCCGTTTTCAAATCAACAGAAAATGAGGTTTGTTCGACTTCTTCGTCTTCTCTTCTGCCTGCTGTTCCTGACAAGGTGTCGAAGAGGTAAGAAAGGGGAGAAGGAAAGGAGGGGAGGGGAGGGGAGGAGGGAGGGAATCACGGAGACCGACCTTTTCCTCAACACCGCGGCGAGAGGAAAAGCCCCGCCGCTGACTGAGGACCGGGGGGGGGGGAGAATTAAACTGAAAGCACCCCCCCCCCCCTCCCCTCCCCTCCCGTGTTCAGGCTCGTTCATGCAGCCGATCAGATACTCACAATCTTGGCATTAATAAGGTCCGGAGGGCGGTATCCGCTGCGCTTTCGGAGGCACATCCGTGTGCTTTTTTTTATTATTATTTCTTCCTCTGCCGCTCCGCACGCGCACCGGTGAGGGAGGGGGGACAGATTTTTTTTTTTTTGATTTTTTTTTCTAAATATCCTGCTGCCGCTGCCGCCGCTGTATCAGAAGAAGGAGAAGAAGAAGAAGGAGTCCGCCTCCTCCCCCCTTCTGCTGCTATCCTCCTGCTCGGGTTTTTCCCAGAGAGAGAGAGAGAGAGAGAGAGAGAGAGAGTGAGAGAGAGAGAGACGTACAGAAAGAGTTTGTGAGTGAGAGAGAGAGAGCGAGAGACGCCCTGGTGGACAGAGGCGACACAGCGCATGCGCGGATTCACATTCATACAGGCAGTAGGAGACTAGGAGATCTCCTTTTTAAAACTTTACTTGCTGATTGAATATATTTACTTTTTTAATTTTTAATTACATACATTTCCTAAAAGATGTTTAATATAATATTTAATTAACTACATAACGACTGTAATCACATAATCATTTGTATTGAACATTTTACATAACATGTTTTTTTAGACCTTTAGGCGGAATATATTCTTTGCAACACTATCTTTTTTGTATTCATGCATGGGCCTCATTGATTTAATGTAAGTAAGCATGGGTTTTAAAGCCACTTATATTATTGATGGCCCTAACTTATAAAAGGTCAATGGATTCACGTTGTACAAACATTGGAAAACACCTTAAAAAGTAGCAGCTGTTTTAAGATATTAGTTATATACATGTTCATATATATGACAATATAGGCATGCAGTTTTAATAAAGACATCTTGAGGTGATTTCAGCTCATTTGCATGACTAATATCCCAGCACAACACAATTCAATTAAAAGTCTACGTTTATCCAACAGGAGACTAAAGCAGACAACAGAAATGTTGGAAGGTATTGTTCATATTTTAGGTTCCTCACCTGTTAGAACCCCGGGTTTGGTGAAAGTGAAGCGACCATAAAGTAGCCTACAGCCCTATAGACTAGCATTAGATATTGCTGACCAGAGGTTGAAACATTTGGGCCTCTCAACTCCTGCAAAGGATACATATTGATTTCTTGTTCTGGCACATCAAAGCAGGATATAAAACATTGTAATGTTATTTATGGGGCTAATCAGTGGAGTAAGGGGGGGAAACAGTAACCAAAAATTCAGAATGGAAGTGAAATAACCACAGAGGCTTTCCAGGTATATGGCTCCTTCTTTAATAGTATCTTAAAAGTTTACATGCAATATTATTATCAGTGTGTTCTGAAACATAAGTCCATGTTTCCTGTTCCCCTGTGTTGTGACTTGCATCAATAACAATGATATAAGTTAAATCAGGATAACCTGGTTCACTGGGGCTTTGCAGGCCATCGTTTACCACTCAGTGAGAGTAACAGAGGTGTTACTGGAGGCTGCCTGAAGCTCCGATTAAACGACAAAGAAGTTCAAAGGGAGACGACTCAGTAACACCTGTATGAGCTGCAAACACGAGGTACAGTTTACTGAAACAAGTGTTTGTGGTCCCTTATTATAAAATAGTATTAACGCCCAATATTCTTATTTAAATGCACAATGTAATGAGTGAAATCATGATACAGTGGATGTGTTTTTGTGTCCTACAGCTAAAAAATGATATGAAGTTACTAAAAGCTACAGCAGGGGGCGCCATACACCAGGAAGAGAGAGAAGGAGAGAGGAGGTTGCAGGTGCAAAATCAATCAAATCATGTTCTAAACAATGCACGGTTTATGAGTAGATTTTACGCTCTAGAGAAACATTTGCATTTTATTTAATTAATTCCACTGAAACGAGATGTCCTTCGATAATTGTGGGTATAAGTTCCTGATAACTTTTAACATTCAGCAATCCTCTATAGAGCTGCATGACTCAAGTAATTACTCCTTCTCCGTCCGTTCCATTGAAACTAAAGTGTTTCCTGCCTCCTTTCTTTTAAAGTCTTTCAAGTCACAAAGTATCTCAGAAGTTTCACATCCACATCTGCATCACCCGCCTTTCACATAAAACCATGAAATCCTAAATAAACGTTCTTTTCATCGTGCATTTTGTTGAAGGAGCATTATAAAAGTGTCACATGTCTGCAACCTTCATCATTAACCTTCCTTGGAGTCAGCTCTGTGATGTGTTGATGATCAGGGAATCAGAATTTGAAGACATAATCAGCTCCCTGACTTTGAATATTGAGGGTATTTTCCGGTTGAAAGGATCTGTTGGAAAACTGTTTACTGACACTTAAAAGCTTAAGTCTCTATCAGTGTATGTTATCAGAGTTTAACCTTTGTTCTGTGATCTAATTCTGACTCATATCTAGCTGCACAGATCTCCTCTGTTATGCATTTACCCCGCCTTATGCATACATGCCGCTTCATAGGCGACTCACTGCTCAGTGTTTAAACAACCAAGAGCAAAAAACACTCATCGGACTACATGTGAATAACGTTTCCAATATTTGAATGAGGAAAAAATCCATAAAAAGTTGTAAACATAGGGCTGTTCTTTCTGTTCCACATGCTGGGTGTCCGGTGCAGTGCTTTCTGTCTCCACAAGGGGGCACTAAAGCTGCATATCAAGTTGTCCAGACAGCCATGCTTTTAAAGTTTATGCAGATGGTCTGGGTTTTTCGCAGACCGACATTGACCAACAGTTGCATTAGGATGCACTTGCTCGCTCTACTCCAAACATTTGATTGGTCCCCCGAAGAAGCTGACCTGAGTTCAGTCCTTTTGTTGTTTTTAATGAGTCAGTGAAGAAGGGAAGGTCGACTGAGTCTGTGCCGTTTTGTCTCAGCTACACCTAGATTCAGAGCTGCCAACACAAAGGTTTTTCTTATTCCACTTTGTTGGGAGTTACAGCATGAAGTCTGTGCCTGCAGATTGGACATTGGACAACCAACACGTTAGTAAACAAAACCAAATTAGCCTATGTGTGACATTCACTAGCTGTTTGCATGAGGTCGCATCATTCAGCAGGTCTCTTAATGTGTCGGGTCAGACTGACCTGTGAAACAGTTTTAAAAATAAATACACCAAACAACACCTTTTCCTGCAGAGCTGTGAGAATATCTCTGGTTTGTCCCCTGCAGGTTTTTGTCAGCTTAAAGTTTGGCTAGAGGGGGAGCAGATGACCTAGCGGTTAGGTCGTGCCCCATGTACAGAGTCTAAGACCTCCAAGCGGGCGGCCTGGGTTCAAGTCCGACCTTTGGCTCCTTTACAGCATTTCATTCCCCACTCTCTCCCTCCCTGGTTTCCTACTCTATCTACTGTGTTAGCCAAAAAGCCCCCAAATATCTTAATGTAAAAAAAGAGTTTGGCTAGAGGAGGAGGAGGAGGAAGTGATACCTCTAGCAATATCTACAAAACAGGAAACACAAACACACATCCACACTCGACTTAACTAAGTTATTGTCACATGCATTTCAGCTTTTTTCACTCCCAACTCATGTAAAAAAGACTGCAAGAACAATTTCTGCACGTGTCTTCTTGCAGTGCCCCCCCCCCCATCCTTAATAACTTGTTACCTTAATGACTGTGCATTTCCCACTTTTTCCTGTTGTGTTAAATACAATTTCTGTGGCACAACTTCATGCACTAATCAGCGAGCATCCCGCTGAGTGTGGAACACAGACTGCAGTAAGACGGCTGAGGATGGTTCACACTTCAAGCAGCCACATGCACACCGACGCAGACCTGCACACAGTGTGTGAAATCCATCAGCATAGAGAATATTCACCCGGGTGAACGTTCGAGTACCAGAAGAGGTGAGACATGTCATGCATTGTAAACATTATGGAAGTAAAAGTGTGGACGAACCCATCAGCCAAACCTCCTGGATCTGCACTGCGACAATGAGTACTATAATATATGATCAGGGATGTGTCATGAACGGTTGGAAAACAAAGAGGTGGACCCAATTGCAGGAACTAACACAAATGATTTATTTTAACAAAAAAGGCCAAAGGTAAAAACTTACTTAAATCCAAAAATCCAAAAGGTGAAAACAAGGAGCCACGAGGAGTCACAGGAAAAACTGACATGGACCGAGAACTAACATCTGACTTACAACATAAATCAAGAACACAAATCACAGAGAACTAATGTAACAGAATGTAACAATAATACAGAACTAGAACATAAAGGGACACCAGGATACAAAATAACACAGGAAACACTAAAGACTAATCTAGGAAACACACAAGGGAAACAAACACCAGGGAACATGAATACAAAAACACACTAGGGAAACAAGCAACACTAGGATGGACAGGAGAAATTAAAACGCTGAAATACAAAACTAAATAAGACAATGATACAACATGCCATCATGCCTTACTGTGCCTGAGGAGTGACATTTGTGGACCTCCATAATGACAATCAACGGTTTATAATGTTATCCCACTTATTTAGGAATAATTTCCCAATGTTTTTACATATCTTTCTCATCTTTGCTCCGTTTAATCTATCAACCAATCAGAGCTCACCCGGGTCACAAGGTCACATCCTCTTTCTTCTCCAACTCACTCTGGCATGTCATGGCAGATCGGGGGTTGGTGATAGTGTCTGTCCTCGACATAAACTTGGTCAGTGACTCTTTTTTGTGTGTGTCAACCAGCTAATCTGTACATTGAGGCACATTCATGCAGAAATAATTTTAATATTTTATTGTTTTTAATAAATGTTTTAATGCAGCTGGGGGTCTTTTTGCCTCCGAATCTGTTTTTTGTTTGTTTGTTGAAACAGAGATATTTATATTTTATTGAGCTTGTTGCATTGTTGCATCTTTCCTGGAGATGATATTTCTGTATATATTGCATTAATATGACCCCCATACATATTCAGATTTAAAAAAAAAAGAAAAAGGGAATGCAGCCCTGTGCAGTTGATCTTCTAAATATTTATACATGCGTTCAAGTATCCAGGGCAGCCTTCTTCATTTATATACACACACTCAGTCAGTCAAGCAAGGCGTGCAAGACATGAGGCATATACTTTCTAAACATCCCGACTGGATTATATAAATACACACACACAGTCACACACGCACAGTCACACACACACACACACACACACACACACACACACACACACACACACACACACACACACACACACACACACACACACAGCAGCAGCAGCACATATAATCATGTGCATGAATTATAGAAGCACGTTAACAGAAGCAGTCTTCTGAGCATGCAGATCCAAGACTGGTGAACTCTTGAACTCTCCTTACAACTTAAATCACTTTGAATCTTGATAACAAGAAAATGAACAGAAGATACAGAGGATACAGGAATAAGATTAACTTTTAAATCAGCCTTCAATCCTCTATAAGCAAGCTGATGAAACCTCTCACATAGACGCTTTTCTCCCAGCACCGGAGAGCAGTTCTCCCCTGGCAGCCCTGCAGCGTTCTGTCCACTGGAAGGCTTCCAGAAGGCTGGCCAATCAGAAGAAAGTGGGCATGTGGGGATGGGGGCCTTAAAGAGATAGCAACTGAAATGAGGGTTTTTACTAACACCAGTATCAGAATTTTTTTTCGAGCTGCAAATCATGCAACGCTGCTCTTTAGGTTTCACCACAAAAGGTGAAAATGAGGATAATATGGGATCTTTAAGGCTTTATTTCTTATTCGATAAAACCACAAATCATATCGTTTACTCTCGCTCCGGGTCTCTTTATTTTTTTCTTTTCTGAAAGCAGACGTCTTCCAAAAAGGGCAGGTGTAGGAAAATTTGCAAGTACAACAAAGTACTTGTAATTATTGATGTGAGAGGAGACAGGGAAGTGTTTTGATTCAAATGAAGAGAAGCAATCACTGAAGAAAAAAGCATAATTGAAGTGTCTGACGTTGCTGCTCTCACATTGAGAACCTCTTGATCTTGCGGTAGGGTGATTAAGTGAAGGGCTCGTTTAATTCCCTTACCAAAAAAACAAAAAGAAAAGGCAGAGAATTTGAATTTCACAGCCAAAGTTTGGGACAAATGTCTGAAGACTCTGAAGTTTTTATGCTCACTTTAGCTCACAGAAGAAGTGTTAAGACTCTGGCATGTAATTCATTTTCTAAGTACTGCTCAGCATGCAGAGGGTTTAACATGTGCAGGTTGAATGTAAAATGATTACCTGTGTAAGCTTAGTGTCTGTGACGCCTTTACAAAATCTCTGTGTCTGTGTACATCAGGTCTTAGCTCTAAATGGATGCCAGTCCTTTGTGATCCTCCATCCTTCATTATCTCCTCAGGTTTCTGTCTCAGGAGAGGGCGAGAGGGGGAAGGGGTGGGGGGGGGGGGGGGGGGGGGGGGGGGGGGTTATGAGGGTGAAAGAAAAAAAAAGGGAAGTGAGAAAATAGAGACAGAGGGAGAGAGTTAATTACCGAAGCAAACTGGATTTTGAGAGACAGAGCGGCCGGCTGCCAAAAGAGGAAGCACTTAATGGAGGTTCAGACAAAGTCTAAGTGCAACATGTTAAAGCTTGGAAATCAAATCAGCTTCTATGGATGAGACGCAGGACAAGTGCTGAATTAAAATGACTGTTAGCTTTTAATTTGCTGTACTCGCACCACTCACGAAAGCTATTATAAACACATGGAAACTCTGAGCTTCCTTTACTGAGGCCAAGTCATCTCTTTGTAACCAGCCTGAAACCAGATGGGCCACACACTGGACGGATTTAGGGAAGATTTTGGGCCAGATATACCCGTCCCCCCTCCCCCCTCCTGCCTCCCTGTGATCCTATCCCAGGCTTCTCCAAGTAAACCTGTGTGTGGTGTCTATAAGATTATTTTACCTCTCCTGATTGAGTCGGATGGACAAGATCTGGAATTTTGATAAAGTGATGGAACATAAGATCGGGAGTCTGTATAATTTTAGTTTTTAAAAAATGTATGCTCTGTGCATTTCCTTTTCTGACTTCCTGTCTGGATGGATCTACTCTGTTCAGCTTGACGCCTGCGTGCAGTGGGCTCCTTAAAAAAAATGGATTCGTAGCTTATTTGAAACGGAGCAGAGTGGAGCTCTGTAGACGGGCTGCAGCGCATGATGTGGAAACAGGAGCATTGACTAGAGTGGCCGCAATGCACAGCGCTGACAAAACTCGGCGTGCAGGGACTGTGTGGACATTGGCAGTCAGTTTTTGCAGTCTCTAAAAATTGAACCAACTTCATTTGATACAAAGGTTTGGTGTGATGTGAAATCTAAGTGCAGCATGAACACTTAATAAATAATAATAAATAAATAATATTACTTCATCATCTAATTGAAGAAAATGTGACAAAACTAAAACTACATTACAAGTGAGGATTATCACATTTCCCCCCTCAGCTGTTCTAAAATCATTGTAAACCATAGCAGACTTCATCAAAGGTGTGTGTGTGTGTGTGTGTGTGGTGAGTGCAACAATGTGCAGCCTGGAGCCTCTCGCCTGCAGATCCGTGAAGCCCCGCCCCCCTGGAGCTTCTGATAATCAAAATAAAAGCTCGCGTCTGATTTTGTTGACTAAAATAACTTCTAACTAAAATGATTCGCAATAACAAATGACTAATATCTGACTAAATATAAAGGACATTTTCGTCAGGAGACTATGACTAAATTAGAAAATGGTGTGAAGATTAACACTGCAGCTGAGGTGGAGGTCGGAGCAGGCCGTGCATGAATGAGGACGGCGGTGGTTGTTGTGGGGACGACACAGTCTGATGGTGGAGGCTGGGCGTCAGGCGGTGAACACTTGATAAAACGATGAGCCAGCTAGACCCGAGGAAGGCCGGGCGGCTCATTCTGTCAGAACATGACCATCACACCACCATCAACTGTCATCATTATGGTCATCATCCTGCATCACATTCAGTCTGCCTTCTCTCTTACCCAGCTGGAGTCTCGCACTTATCCACAGACGTATGAAAAGATCATCTCATGACAAACCTTCGTACTGTACAGAAGTCAGTGTGCTGCAGAGGCCTGCTTAACTGCAGGACAGAGTAAAGCGGCCCTGTTTCATGTCCCTTTGACATGTCATTATCGATGTGTGACAAAGGAGGAGCAGAGAAAGAGTCGTAGAGGTGAAGCAAATAAGAGAGAAGAGGTAAAGAGTAAAGGGAGAGAGAGATAAGGCACAAAGAGAGAGAGAGAGAGTCCTCTGACACGCTGATGATTGGATGGATAACGCCGCATCCAGTGACACGTCAATCTATCTGCCATCCGCTCATCCTTCTTAGGGGCTTTACTCCTTAATGACTTTTCTCTCCTGTGATTTAAAAAAAAAATAGCTTTAACCTTGTCCGACTGATCAGAATTGGTGGTGTTTTTTTTTGGTGTCTTGAGCTAAATTCTGAGGTTTAACACAATTCCTACAAAATTTCCTACATACATTGACCTTATATGTAGATGGACAACACAGCAGCTCCCTAAAAGTGAAGCCAAAACCATCTTGAATACACCTGTATGACCGGCTCGAGTATAGCTCATAATATACTTCATATTGTGACATGGGTTAAACTCCATGAACGGATGAGACCAATTGGAAATTGGCGGCTCAATCCGAGCTCCAGGAGTCCACTTGGAAGTGTTTTTCGGCAAGACTCTGAACCATAAATTCTCTTGCTCTCTCGTATGGCTCAACTGGTTCTGCATCTAAACGCTTTCTGTCATTTCTGAAGAGGCAGTTGCGCAATGCATATTGGGATAATTGCAGCTAGTTTTGAGAGGGGCTCTGGTGCACTGGCTGGAAAAGAATAGACCAGAGCTCTATTATAAGAAAACAAGTCCAGGGACAGCCTCGGACTAGCCGCACGTTTATCCAATCAGGTGCATTCATTGAGGCTACTACGTGAGGTTGGGTTACTTTAATGCATAAAATGGAATTACACTTTCTCAGCATTCTCTGCCATGAGTGTGTGAATATGTTTGTGAATGGGTGAATGCTATACAGTATGTAGTGTAGAGAGGTGGTGGAAACACAAGAAAAGAACATGTAATTGCAGTTCTTGTTTTTTTTTTCTATGCCTATGCACCCATACACCCACAGCAGTGCGGCCCTGTAGTTAAACGCTGTGTTGTTTTCTGTTTTTTTCTGTGCCTAATTCTGTCATCACTTCTGTCCCTGCGCTCCCTCTTTTGTTCTCACTTCCCCTCTATTTCTCCGAGATGTAAATCCATTATACTCACCACCACCTCCCCTCACCTTTCTGTCCCTCTCATCTCCTCTCCTCAGGCTCCATCATCTTTAAGTCCCTCCTCCTCTTTGTGCATAAAGCTCTGCAGTAATACGCTACATCAAACATTAATGCGGTATCTTTATGGAACAGAAACCGTGTTAAGTCTGCTGAGTGATGCTTCGATCTGGATCAGCAGACCAACAGGCACAATATGGTCTCAATGTCTCACTGCTGGATCATAAACTTGAGGGCGGTTTGCTAAGGTTAGCTGCGTTTCAACAAGGACTCATTAATGACCCTGGAAATGTCCCTTTTTCCAGCCTTATCAGGCGGCAAAACCTGTTCTTGTTTTGTCACTAAGGAGTTAATTTGAGATAACTATTGGCCTGGAAAAAGAGTTTGGTGCAAAACTTTAACATTTAAAGCCTTTGCATACTTTTTGCAGCTGCGTTTTTTTGGCTCTGTTATCCGAAAAATATACATTACACACAGACACCTTGCACACTGAGTACGCTGCATTTATTTTTCTATGAATTGCAAAATTTCTCAGTATGTATGACGGAGGATTAGGGCCACGTTAACATTATTTTTTTTTAATTTCGAGATTAAAGTCGTGAATTTACGAGATTAAACTTTAGTTTGAGACCAGCCTGCGCGAAAATGATTAAAGTTGTAAATTTACGACTTCATTCTCGTTAATTTACACCTTTATTCTCGTAAATTAAAAAAACAAATTAACGTGGCCCTAATCCTCCGTCGTACAGTATGAGAGCAGAGTGATCAAGCAGTAAAGTTGATTTTATGGATCTTTTATTTCATGAAAAAAAAAACAACGGGGTCCGTTCACATGTAAACAAGACAAGAGCGAGGAGAGTTTCACCTGTTGATAAAGGAGCTGCAGAATTATCTCGATCGTTTCCAGGTATATTTCAGAATGCCAGTGGTCTAGTTTGACACACACACACACACACACACACACACACACACACACACACACACACACACACACACACACACACACACACACACACACACACACACACACACACACACACACACAGGGATGGATGCGGAAAACGCAAAATAATGAACCTGTAAACCCGTAAAAAATAATAACGGACGGACGTTGCAGAATCAGTCGGCAAACATAATTGACACCCTACTGAATATTTAAGATCAACAGGCATCAGTCAAGAAGGAGGTATGTATGCTTCTAACCAGAGGCGCTGCTTGTCAACAGGTTAAGGCACTTAACATGCTTTGGGGCCCCAGACCATTAGGGGGACTGAAAATGTGCAAATTTTTGCAATGCCGGTAGGAAACCTCCCTGAGGGGTTCCCATCTGACAGAACTCACTCTTGTAGCCCTGCTGAACGCTGGTTGGAGGGTTGATTATAGAATCACCAATGATCCTCTGAGCTGCACGGTAGATGTGGAATTAGGAAGAGGGACGTTGTTGGCATCTCAGAAATAACCAAAAGCAGGATGGATACCATACCACAACATAACATACCGCTATATCGTCCCCAAGGCAACACATGCTAACAACATAAACAATGAGGTGTCGGCATAGACGTCATTTATTTTTGATTGTTGTGAATGTGATTTATGTTATATTTTCACTATGCTTGTGATTTGTCTCTCTACCTGAGCGGCTCATGCAGCCTGTGTGTGTTTATGTTTATTTACTTGAGCAAATAAATGAAGTTTATGTTCGTAATATTGTATTTATATATATATAGATATATATATATAGTTAAAGATTTTCTCATGCGGGGCATGTCCTCAGACCTGCTTCACAGGCGGAAATCTCAACCCCCCCAATGTTCAACTCAAAGTTACGCCCTTGGGTGTCGGCACAAAGCAATCTTTGTTCATCGACTGGGATTATGTGCCCGTACAATTCTATAGTTCCAGGGTTGTTTCAGCATAACTCTCAATGACTGTGTGAAGAGGGGTCAGCTGACTATAGGAGGTCTTTTCTAAACAGCTTGTATAAACATGTCAAGGCTAAGTTTTATGTCCAACATGTAGGTGGAGGAGTAATGACGCCTTTAAGTGTTCACGGCTATACTTGTATGATGGATGGTAACGGGTTGTGACAATGAGTGGTGTATCTCCGGGCTCAAATGTCTAGTTCCAGTCAATGCCGGGGAAGTAAATGAGCCAATTTAGCTCTGTATCGATTTGAGAAATTGACTGAGACATTGTAAAACATTGGTGGTGGGTCTGTTGAACCCTACCCAGCCACCCCCCCCCCCCCCCCCCCCCCCCCACACACACACACACACACACACACACACACACACACACACAACTTTAATTCCCCAAGCCAATTATCGGTGTGTTCTCCCTCACACAAACAAATGAGACCTCGAGGCTGACAGCACTGAAGAACAGCTCAGTCTTTGCACAACCTGAGAAGTAATTGATGCAGTGGTGCATGTTTTATACTGTAGCATTTACCCTGGACCTGAAACGATCTCCCACTCCATCACAAGAAATATTACATGTTCACTTTTTTTTTTTTTTTACAGCTTGAACAACAACCCCCTTTATGTCACCACTCCTGGCCAGTTTGCAATCTAATTGCTGTCATTTTTTCCACAGAGAGCACAGATAGAA
Source organism: Labrus mixtus (assembly GCF_963584025.1). Classification (NCBI taxonomy): domain Eukaryota; kingdom Metazoa; phylum Chordata; class Actinopteri; order Labriformes; family Labridae; genus Labrus; species Labrus mixtus. Next base: position 27,163,356 of record NC_083626.1, read on the forward strand.
GCGGCTGAAAGGAGTAACCGTGGTATAACCCTGACAGACATTATTAGGGAGGAAGCTAGGAGTGGAGATATACGCTGCTTCATTGTCGAGCCAATATGGGTGATTGTGACATGTGATTAAGGGGTCTCTGTGCCGCCCACGCCTAGAGGCTTTCTGACGATAACTACCTAGGAGAGGGCCTCAAGGGAGCATCAGAACAAAGTGTAGCAATTACAGATCCAACCTGGTCTGGGAATTAAGGTAGGACTTCCAGAAAGAAGTTGTAGATGTGAGGAGGAGGGGGGGAGGAGGGGATGTCTTGATTTGTTTGCTCAGCCTTCTGCTATAAAAATGCACACCATGTAAACAACACAACAGGTAGATGAATGGACAATAACACCTGTTGTTGCCGTGATAACTGGTCTCATATCTGGCAAAACGGCCGTGTGGGGGTCGTCTTAAACGCGCCTACCTTCTCTGGTCCATAACAAATCCAGATCATTCAGGAGCAGAATCTAAAGTTAGAAGGAAGACATACTGGCTGCTGCATTGTTGTCAGAGAAGCCAGCACTTCAACATGTTTCCTTAATGTCTGATCATAGAGTAAGCTCACTTTATTATTTCATTATCTTACATATTGGTCCTTTAAAGCATACATTTCTAATCTCCTAGCCTACAATGTTTATTATTTAGCTCAGAGACTTGTAGAGAAGAGGATCGTCCTAGTGGTTCTCTTCATGGCTGCTCCTCTTGTTTTTTTAGTTTTAGTTTTTTTTGGAGTTTTCAGAGTACATTTCTCTTTGTCCTTATTTCTTCCCATTAAGAGAGTTCACAGTGAACAGACTCATAACTCTCCAGAGAACCATGAAATTGTTTCTTCCTCATGTGAAGGATGAAATTTAAGAAATAAAAAAAAAATCTCTCTCTCGCTCTCTAAATAATACAAGAGGTAATTGTGCGATTGAGTGAGCACAGGTGAGCATGACAACACACTTTGTTCCTATTGGTGCAGTATTGTGAAAACATAAAATACAATATGTGCTGGTTGTGTGGACAAACAACATCCATCCATTCATTATCTTTACCGCTCTGGGGCTGGAGCCCATCCCAGCTATCAGCTTCAGAGTTGCATGTCAAGCAGAAGTTGGCAAAGCTTGACTCCAGTAACATTTGTCCTCTTCAGTGTGACCTGTTCTGCATCTGCTCAGTTCAGTTTCTGATGTTTTCACCTTTTCAGCTCTGGTTCACTGAGCTGTCCGTCTGTATGGGAAACAAAAAATAGTCAACACTTATGACATAGGAAAAACAACAACAACAGCCACCACATCCCCAAGATACTGTTATGTGTCAGTTAGTGCATCTACTTTCAAATTGAGTAGTTTTCATCTCAGGCAGCTCTCTCTCTCTCGCTCTCTCGACCTCCTCATTTGCTCTCTCACCATGTTTCTCTCTGTCCCTCTCTGCGTGTTCGTCTCTTTGCCCTTATCTTCTTGTGTCAGTCACGGTGTTCTGTGTCGCCCTGTTTAGTATTCCCCTCAGTCACACCTGTCTGCTCGCACTCAATCACACACACACGCACACACGCACATGCATAGGCTGCAAGAACAAGTAGTAATGACTTATCTTTTCTAACGTGGGCTACACATTAGAGGAACAAATAGATACAGACATGCAGACGCATACTGACACATCCCCACCCACACACACACACACACACACACACACACACACACACACACACACACACACCGATAACAGTCTCATGTCCTTGGTTCATGGTTTAATGTGCAGGAGGACACATGTTATGGTTGTGTCAGTGCAATGTCACGGTCACTTTATATTAAGGGGAAGTGTTTTTGCCTTCACACCTTCAGGGGCGCCGGAGTCAAGGAGAGCCGGTTTGCTGCCTGCCTCCCTTGTCTGACTCTTCAGAAGGGCCGGGCCCTCTGACGGTCAGCTTAGGGGGAATGCTCACCACAAAGAGTGTGGAGGACCAGAGAAAGCTAACTTCTCCTTTTTGAAGAATAAGGCTGGCAGATCCTACATGTCCCATGATGCAGTGCCTGTGACCAGCTGCAGCCTCAATTTTGTTCCGATTTCTTGGCTGTGTACTCTTGGCTCTAATAGATACAGCTGATATCCAAGGCAAGGCAAGGCAAGGCAAGTTTATTTATATAGCACATTTCAACAACAAGGCAATTCAAAGTGCTTCACACAAGACATTGTTGTAGTTTGAAAGGTTAAAGCATAACAGAAACACACAATCTGGACAGCAACAGGCACAAACCAATAAGTATCTAACCTCTGAATTTGGTCATAAGGTCATGTTCTGATACACGTTCACACATACCCACCCACCCTTTCCTGGTAAGAGACCAGTTGTCCGTCCCAGAAACTTCTAGGAAATGGTCTTTATATAGCACCATTGTTGTGATTGCCCATAACGGGATGATTGGGATGCTATAAAAGAAATGCTCCAAGAGAAATAAACAGATCCTCGATTCACAAGCCAGAGTCTCTGTCTGATTGTTCAAGAGCATCATGACAGAGGAAAGAAAAGAAACATTAAAATAGAAAGTTTAAAAAATAACTGAAATTATTAAATCTGAAAATATGTTCAAATAAAAATAATTCACATGAAATTTATTGAAATAAATAAAGTAAAAATATAAAAAGAGTTAAAAGTTACAGTGCAGAGTTAAAGTTTAAAATCTTATTAAAATTGTTTAATGACAGACAGACAGCTACAACACTGTAAAATATGATCTCGTCCTGTAGCTAGTTTGCAATACAAGCAGAGGCAGAGACTACACTGCAAAAACTCAAATCAGAGCAACGATGTCTAATTTTGATTAAAATATGTCATTACACTCGTTCACCGGGCAAGTCCTGAAAGACTTATTATTTCGGATCTCAAGCAAAAAAAAAAAAAAAAACCTGATTTGCTTGCTGCATAAGTAGCAAATTTTTGAGGATGTTCATAGCCGATGCACCAAACAGACACAGGGGATATGACGCAACCATCATGTGTTCACGTTCAAGGAGTTAGAAGCAGTTGGAATCTGTTGGGGCCCTAGGCAAAAATAAAACCCTCCAACCAGCATTCAGCAGGGCAACAAGAGGAAGTTCTGTCGGATGGGAACCCCAAAGGGAGGTTTCCTATCGTCATTGCAAAATTTGCACATTTTTCGTCCGCTGCTTTGGGGTCCCCGAACGGTCTGGGGTCCCAAGCAGTTGCCTGCCTTCCCTGTGGACAAGCAACGCCTCTTGTTAAGACCGGCTTCAAGACTTCCATTAAAGTCTTTATATGTGATTCTTCACACTTAAATATAATATAAATCAAGTATCTCCTCTGAAAATAACTCTGTGAGTCATGACTGTCTACAATGGGTGTAACACCCGAGTCCCACTGTCTGTGATGTTTTCAGAGTCCTATCTTCAGTTTGTTTACATCGCCAGGACGGCCGGCTGACTCCTCCCCTCGTGTATAAAAGTTGTTTAATTGAGGGACTAGAGAAAAGAAGAATAACATACTGTACTCACTGATTAACTGTGTTTCTAGATCACGCTCATTTCAGGTAAATTTACATGCAGTGTGAAGATACGAGCATCATAAAGATCGCTAGCATTAGCATGCTAACACAACAATGCAGCGCAAGTTGTTTTGGTTTCATGCTGGTGCTCAAGGGCGACATCTGCTGGATCAAAAAATCACATATAAAGCCTTTAACACCGAGTACGCCGAGCCTAACTGAGAACAGTCGTAGCTTTGCCCGGCCTTATCAGGAGTGGTGAGGGTCGACATTTAAAGAAGACCAAGACAAGAAGAAAATCATTTCACAGAAAGGAATAGAGTTTGCAGAATGTAACGTTCCCACTGCAAAACCCAACGACACCAACACATGAGCACCGCCATTACATCCGATATCAGGCAAATCATGATTTTAAAACGATGTCCTGCTTGGTCTCTGCTGCTTGCTCGTGTTTTTTTTTTTAAGGTGGATGAAGTTCTTTTGGAGTCTGTGTAGAGCAAATGAAATGCTTCTAATGACACTGACATGCTGTTGTCCAGTGAACATTAATCATATCTCCCACACGTTGTTTTTGAAATGCCCTCACGTCCGCTCTGCTCCGCTCTCCTTTTCAATCACAAACAAGCACCCCAAAAGTTTTATACAGGCGACTAAAATAAAAGCCTATATCACAGCTTTCTTTACATCGATGATTTTAACTTAACTAGAGAAAAAAGTTGTTAAAAAGTGTAATTACCACCTGCAAGGCGGGGGGACAGTGCTGTGTTTAAGTGCTGGATATATATGCTGAGAGCTCTTTTAAAACAAAACCTCCCAATTGGCTCGCTGAGTTAATTTCCAGAGTTTGTCTGATCACAGGGGACTCTCTCTCTCTCTCTCTCTCTCTCTCTCTCTCTCTCTCGTCTTAATGCATTTGCAATGATCCTGCTGTAAACAAAACGCTCTTCCATCTGATTTTCCGTTTGTGTTAGCTTTGATACTCGTCTGATTTTCTAACCTTCACCTGCTACCATCCAATATGTAAAAGTTACACCCAGGTGTAATACAAACAAAGGGGGGCACAGGGTATGACTTCCTGTTGGTCTTAAGTTTCAGCTCTAAGGTTACACTCTCAGGCGTACGGCCCAGCTGGCGTACTCGGCTCCTGGATGTTTAATTTATCTGCAAACTGCGAGGTTTGTGCGGCAAATGAAAGCCGAAGGGATCCGTCAAGTGTCCCAGAGACAACATCCACCACAGGTGACTGAAACAACAATGAAACAGACAGAAAAAAGGGTGGAGGACCAAAGAGGAGGGACTTGTCTGATGGGTCGTTTTTCATTAAGTGGACTTGGAGTCAAGTAAGAAGAATGATTGAGTGTCATGTCTGCAGGCAGATGGAGAGAAAAATGATAAGAGAACAGATGAGGAGACGGGAATAAATGGAGAGTGTGGAGAGAAGACGGAAACAAGGCGGAGACAGAGATCAAAATAAAAATGACACCCCAAGGAGGCCGAGAAAAATTGGTTGCAAAATTTGATTGAATATGTCGTCGAGAGGAAATACAGGGATGGACAAATGAATTGAATGGTTGAACAGATTGATGTTCTTTTTCTGTTAAAAGCACAAACACATTACAGAATGAATCAGAGGAAAAAACATCAGAAATATACTCCCAAGAAAAGTCAAATAATCCAGCACAGAGTGAATATAGATGTTACTATAAGACACAGGACAAAGCCGTTCCTTCTGCAGGCATTCATCTCCTCCTCAGTCTGCAGCTGAGCTGTGCTCGCTCTTTTGTTTTGATTGTCTGGCGTCGTTGCTGCAGCACAGCGGCGTTCAGCTGAGAATAAAAAAGCCTGAAAAAGACAGAAAATGACGGAGAATCCAACGCAAACAGAATGAATAAGAAGAGAGAGAGTGTGAGATACTCCATTGACCATGATTTAATCATCTCGCTGTGGAAAGTAAACGAAAGTAAAGAAATTCATTCTGCAGTAATAACCGGACACTTCAAGGACAGCAGAGATCACGGACTACAAACCCGTGCCACAGACCTGTGACAGCAACACCTCTCTGATGAATGACCTCAACAGCTTCTTTGCCAGGTTTGAAGCACACAACAGCACGCCCCCACAGAAGACCACCCCCCCTCCCCACGACCAGACCCTGTGCCTGACTGCAGCCAGCGCGAAGAGAACCTTCTCCAAGATGAACACCCGCAAGGCTGCAGGTCCAGACAACATTCCTGGCCGTGTGCTGAAGGACTGTGCAGAGGAGCTCAAAGATGTCTTCACGGACATTTTCAACGCTTCTCTGAGTCAGGCTGTTGTTCCGTCGTGCTTCAAAGCCACCACCATCATACCCGTTCTAAAGAAGCCCTCACCATCCGCTTTCAATGACTATCGACCCGTTGCACTGACCCCCATCATCATGAAGTGCTTTGAAAGGTTAGTCATGGCCCACATCAAATCCACCCTCCCCGCCACCCTGGACCCCTACCAGTTTGCATACCGAGGTAAGAGATCCACCGAGGATGCTATCTGTTCTGCTCTTCACCCAGCCCTCACCCACCTGGACACCAAAAACTCATACGTCAGAATGCTGTTCATAGACTTCAGTTCAGCATTCAACACCATCATCCCTCAGCAGCTGATCGGCAAACTGGACCAGCTGGGGCTCAGCACCTCCCTGTGCAACTGGCTGCTGGACTTCCTCAGTGAGAGGCCTCAGACAGTGCGGGTCGGCGGCAGCACATCAAAAACCACCGTCATGAGCACTGGGGCCCCCCAAGGTTGTGTGCTCAGCCCCCTGCTCTTCACGCTGCTGACCCTCGACTGCCCTCCATCCTTCAGCAGCAACCACATTGTGAAGTTCGCGGACGACACAACAGTGGTTGGTCTCATCTCCAACAATGATGAGACGCACTACAGGATGGAGGTCACGTGGTGCAGAGTCAACAACCTCTTCCTGAACGTCGACAAGACCAAGGAGGTTGTTGTCGACTTCCGGAGAGTCCCCACTCCTAAACCCCCACTGACCATCGACGGTGCTGCTGTGGAGAGAGTGAGCAGCACCAAGTTCCTGGGGGTTCACATCAGTGAGGATCTCTCCTGGACAACCAACACCACATCACTGGCCAAGAAGTCCCAGCAGCGCCTCTACTTCCTGCCATCGGGGGGAGACGGTACCGCAGCCTGCGGGCCGGCTCCACCAGACTGGGAAACAGCTTCTTCCACCAAGCTGTCAGGAAGCTTAACTCTTTCCCCTCTCTTCCTTCCCTCCCCTCTGCCCCCACGAACACTGGATGTTGAAACCCCCTCCCATTTGCCACCAAGAACTCTGGACTAATAACTCTGAAGCTAACTATTCAAAAGTCCAATCAGTTCACTGCACATTGCACATATTGCACAAGTTTACTTTTTCTTTAAATTTTCTTTTATTTGATTTACCATTTTGTACCTTTTGCACAATTTAGAATTTATTACTGTAAATATTATTTATCTTATTTTTACCTCATTTTATTTGATCTATTTTACCTTATTTTGGTTGTATTGCACCGCGGGACAGAGACAAACGCAATTTTGATTCCACTGTATGTCTGGCATATTTTGGAATTGACAATAAAGTTGACTTTGACTTTGACTTTGACTTTGACTAATGATTACAAATGGAAACATTTTAGCCTTTACAGTTTCAGCATCACTTCAATATTACTATCTGTATTCATTGTGGTCTAATGCACGTATTGTCAACACTTCTTAAAGAAATGATTTTCCTATTTCAGTATCACATTCTGGAGTCATCCATGGCCTTGGGGGCTTTGGGACATCCATCCATTGACGATACTCCTTTTTCCCATTCGGGATCGCGGGGTACATCACAGGGTTCTCCAGAAGGAGCTAGGAGGCCCAATATTTTGAGGTTCAGACCAGCCCCTATGCATGGTTTTCCTCTTTCTTTCTTTACATATTGATAGTTACGCCAGCCACGTCTACGACAAGGGGTACACAGCGACCACTGTCAAGAATGCCTTCCTCACATCAGGGCATTCTTTAAATATGTTGATGTGATGGAGGACTCACAGAAAACAGAGATCAGCAATATGCTCATGAAGAGAGTTATGCTGACCCTAAATGATATCCTCCAGGATGTGGGGAGGGACGTTGTGACCCACCGCCAACAAAGGAAGCGACAGGATGTGGGTGAGTAAAATTTATTGTAGTATGGTGACCCAAAAAGTGTGGGAGGAAGCCGGAGTACCCGGTGGAAAACTCACGCATGCACGGGGAGAACATGCAAAGTCCACACAGAGAGAGGCTCCTGTACCAGGAAACTTCTTGCTGCTAGGTAACAGCACTAACCACTGCACCAGTGTGCAGCCCCCTTTTGGGACAGTGGTTCCCAAACTTTTTTCTGCCCCCCTTTAGAACCCCTCCCAGTCTCAGATATCTATCTACACTAATCACATCATCAGTCATGCTCTTTGCTAACAAATTCATATACATTTAGAATTTCTTTCAAACATTGACTGCAAAAGTAAAGGACAACAACTTCAATGTGACAAAAAAAAGAAGAAGATAAATCAGTTTTTAACGGACTCAAACCAAGCCAATAATCGTCTACTGTCATGCAGAACAGAGGAATGGACAGAAGAAAAGGATTGTGAAGAGTGAAAGGGAGGGCTGCGGCCGTGATGAAAGGACAAAAGATAACGACACAGCTGCAGAAAGAATTGCAAATAAATCACATCTATAATATATGAGCGATAAGGTCGGAAGAATATTGGCACGACAAGCTGCAATAAAGCAAAAAGAAAAGAAGCCAGGAAATAGAAATGTATCAAAGGTTAAATGAGGGGAAACGGTGAGTGACAGTCAGGAAATTAAAAGTGTTGACAATCATATTGGGATTAATGAAACAGGAAGGGTGAAGCCTCTGCTGAGATTTTAATGAAAAGCTTCGTTAGATAAACTTGAAGGTCATTTTTATTCCTCATTCTTATTCCACAGGGAATACAAAGTCCAGGACCTTCAGTGTCTCTGCACAGATTTTATTAGATACCAGCTGTTTGGCAATCATAAGAGAGCATATATGTTTATTTATTTAGCTTTTTAATGTTGTAATGTTGAGGAGACTTTTACTGGGCATATATTATAGACAAGAGGAATATGGTAGTCTTGTGCCAGTGGGAGTTTTGGAGCTTTTTGTGACGAGGTTTAACTGACGAGGAATCAGGACCCAAATGCTGAACCAAACAGAAAAGATTTATTAAAACAACATAAAGCAAAATGCACAACAAAAACTGTCTTTCTTAACAAAGTCCAAACACAGGGATAAACCAAAATACAGTCGAGCACAGAAAAGGAGACGCTGAGAAGGTATGACATTTGAAGAACGGACGAGGAAGAGAAAGCACACAGACACTAACCCCCCAATCCACAAAATAACAACCCGGACAAGAAGTTAGACAGGGAAACGCACAGAGCGCCTGGTGAATTTCAAAATAAAACACAATATACAGAATCGCCGTCCGACCGAGCAAAACAGTGGCGCTGACAGACCGTGGCGCGCACGACGTATGTGGGGATTGGGGGTTAGGTCAAGTCCACACTTGCGTCGTTATTATTATTTTTTATAAACAGAGGTTTTCCACCTCCGTTTGAAAAAATAATCCCGTCGACGCATGCTAAAATCTCAAAAACATCCTCGTCCACATGAAAAAAACAAAATGCACAGATACAGCTGATCATGAGCACGCCAAGTGACCAAAGTTGTCCATTCAGGCGCCTCAACATCAACATAGCAGAAGCACTAGTCTTAATCTTATATCTTACAAACTGGTATCTGGAGCATAAACCATCGTTTCACACTCAGCTACCTCGTGGTCAGTTGACCTTGGATGGTTATGACATCACGTTTAATAATCCAATCCGCTTTGGAGAAAATGAACAGGATTCTTTTTACTTCCTGAACCTCACTGTTGAGCTCTACATGACCGACCCGCTGCAGTTTAACCAACACAAAAAATCTGTGTCGCTCTCAGCAGTTTCCCGCCTAATTAAAAGAAAGCAGGCGTCCAGATGATGACGGTATTCCTGCCAAGGCTTCAGGAAGTGAAGAAGAACTAACCACATGAATGCCAGCAGGCGTCTAATTGACCACTGCTGCTTAACACATGAAGCACATTTACAGCCAATTAAATCTGTTTGACAATTCGGCCTGATGTGTTTTTCTGTCACTTGGCATTTGGATTTTTTTTTTTTGTGTTGGACGAGTTGTGCCAGCTTTTCATCACTGACAGGGGATTTTTGTATTCGATATTTTGGAGGTTGATTGCAGCGACAAGGGAAGCAATGGCGATCTCACTTGGATAGAGGTACAAGAACACCAGAAACGCTTTCACAGGTGGTGTCAGGAGACGGGAGAGGCTCTGGTAACAGTCTTCTGTTTCTGCTGCTGCTGAAGCTTCAGTGCAGGAAATGTCTGCAAGCCACAATATCTGATTGCAAGTGTACCGTTTGTGCACCAGCAGAGCAAACCCAAGTGCGAGCAGAGCATATTTCAGTGCAAGTGCAGAGGATTTGGCGGGGAAAAAAATCTAATCGCATATGATCAATAAGTGGGGAGTGCTCAAAAAGGCAAGACAAGGGAAACAGTATACTGGCAACATGAGGGAGGCGGCTGACACACAAAATAAAACAGGAAGTGAAAAACACAGCCTATTTGGCAGAGCGGCCTGTGCCACCTTTTGCCTTGAAAATCTCTTTTTGGACACTCTGGACAAGAAGACACATGTTGCACACACAACACTGACATTTATACAATTTGTACTTTTCAAGAATATATGTTTGATATGATGCACGTTGCCTTTAAGGTTACCTATGGTTACAGTTGGAGGAGTGATATTGCTTTAAGACAAGTAAGGTGTAGCTGTTCAGTCTGGATATGTCATGCTCTGTTATGGACGGACATTAAAAAGTTAAATGAGACGCGCAGCAGAAGTTGTCCCCGTGCTTTTACTTACCCACACCCGAAGATATATGTTTAATTAAGTATGTTTAGTGTCATAGTTAACGGCAAGACAACCGAGGATAATCAACATCATCCAAGAAGCGGCGTTACAATATCACTTTAAGGTTTATATGAGAAACTTGTTGCAAACTGTGGACACAAACGGCAGATACAAATCAAAACTAGCATTCATTTAAAGTCGGGTTTAGTTCATGTAAGTCTCAAATCCATTCTGTTTTATCTCCGTTGTTGGTCGTATTCAACATCCCTTTAGTTACTGAATAATATCTTCAACAGCTACTGGATCTCCTGGATAAGAGTCTGTTTTTTAAGTGTGCTTCTGAGCAGATATGGTACAGTGTCGGGCTTTCAGAGCAGCTCTCTCCTGTAGCCATAAAAGACGTTGAAAGAGTGATGAATAATGAATATATGCGAGAACAAGCTGTACTCTGCCATGAAGCTACACAAAGCCGACGCTTTGAGGTGATAATTCTCTGCAGGTTCAGGACCTTGAGTCCCACCTTTCATGTTACACAATGTCAGTTTGTACATTGCAGTTATGGATACAAATCCGTAATGGCATTGAGGGAGATGCTCCCTCCAACAAAAGAGTGCTTCCTGTTATTTTTCACACTGCAGAAGAAAACTGAACTAGCTTTTTATATAAAATGCAAAAGTAATATAATGTTTCAGCATGTTACCGGTGAAAAGCAAGTCCGTTATTGTTATAATGTCTTCCCAAGAAAAAACAAACCCAACTGGAGGTCAGTGATGAATCTGGAGCCAGAGAACTGTATGTGCATTCATGTGCATAACGAAATCAATTATAGAGCACGTCATGAGGAATCATCACAAGCAGCCGTAGAACAGTACGTTATATGTTTTTCTCCCTTTTTGAGTTCTCAGTGAGAGCAGCAGGAACAAAAACTTTCCACTTCCTGTCAAAATATATTTTATTATTATTATGGAAAGCAATTATGAACCGTGGGTCATGTTTTAAAATGTCACCCCCTTTTTCTTCTACTTCCCACAGTTTAAGTGTTCTCACAATTTCCTCACTTCATGCAATGAGCAATCTAATTAGTAGGCTCTATTAGTATTTTATGACAATGAAGAGTATTTAATCTTTTTTTTTTGCCTTCACACATTAAAGGAACTTGACGTTTTGGTCTCAATGAATGACTAGCATTAATTGGGCCTGTAATGGTTTTTTCTATTCGTACCGAACTGTGACGGTACGGGCATCACGGTTCGCAGCATGCAGTCACACGATGAATACATCTCAGTGGAAATAAGAGGCAAAAAACTAACTCAGAATCTAATCCTGAAACTACATTTCCTGTCTTTCACGATGCCCTGACAATTTCATGAGTACGTATGAGGACATGTTAAAACTTCCACTTGGTATGGGGTGCAGGCGGCTGAGTGTACATGTACAGTCCTCAAAGCGGACGGTCCAGGTTCAAATCCGACATGTGGCTCCTTTCCCGCATGTCATTCCCAACTTTCTCTCTCCCCGATTTCCAACTCTACCCACTGTCCTATAAAGGCATAAAAAGCCCCAAAACATCTTAATTTTTATTTTTTTCACCCGGTATGAGGTGGATATAAAATGTTCCAGGACATAAATAAAAACGTCTTCTTCAGCTTCACCCAGACTCTCCACAGGGAGTATTTTGTGAGTATTCCCAGAGGATTGTTAGCAGGAAGTGCTGCTATATGTGTGTTCACATTTAAGCTAATCACTTTAGTCAACAAGGCGGCAGCAGATGAGAAATAACGGGAATTATTTCTGATTGATCTAATGGAGCTGTGCAGAGGCGAGGAGGTCACATTGCTGCAGATGATTTTTAAATATTCCGCCTGAATTCCCGAAACAAAAACAAAACAAGGACGGGAAACGGGTCCCTGTTCATTTATCTTCAGCAGACAGCCAGCATGCCAAGTTGCTGGCCTGGATGCACTAACAAGTTGATTAATGGCTGCGGCGTGCGGTCCAAAATCTCTCTCCCTCACCTTCTACTGTCTCGAACTGCCAGCTATAATCAGCTCAATGTGACGCAAAGTTATCTCAAAGGGGAAAAGAAGGCGATGTGGTGCTGCTGAGGAGAGAGAGGACGGCATCTCCAGCACAAAGCAGCAGCTATAGGTTTAGATACATGTGTGCTTTTTACCATTTACCCAAGGACATGTGGCAGTAACAGGCCAATTTAGAGCATCTCATTCTTACTTTCTTTGAAAAGTGCTGACGATGCATTCTCTCCCCAATGTGATTAAAAACACTGTAAGCATTTTTTAACCTTCATTTAAAGGCTGAATGTGCAACATTTTACACTTAAATTTAGCAGAAATCACATATATCCTCTGAAAATAACTCTGTGAGTCATGACTGTCTGAAATGAGTGTGATACCCGAGACCCACTGGATGTTTTCCGAGCCGTATCTACAACGTGTTTACATGGACGGGACTCATCCGCTCGCATATAAAAGTTGTTTAATTGAGGGACTAGAGAAAAGAAGAATAACATACTGTACTCACTGCTTAACTGTGTTTCTAGATCACGCTCATTTCAGGTAAATTTACATGCAGTGTGAAGATACGAGCATAATAAAGATCGCTAGCATTAGCATGCTAACACAACAATGCAGCGCCAGTTGTTTTGGTTTCATGCTGGTGCTCAAGGGCGACATCTGCTGGATCAAAAAAATCACATATAAAGCCTTTAACCAGGTTGGTCCCGTTGAGATTAGGAACCTCTTTCCCAAAGGGAGACCTGGCCAAGACAGGCAGCAGCAGGAACACAGAGTTACAGACGGAGACACAAGGACGGTCAAAGTACAATTTACAAAAACACTCAACTCTACAGTCAAAGAGAACCATGAGACATTTTAAAGGCACTCTTGTTGTTGTTGTCATAGTTCCACAAGCTGCTCTTCACGTTCAATATTCCACTTGGCTCGAGGCGCATGGCGGTGTTTATCTTGGCCACCATGTTTGTGAACTGTAAAGGTACGCGTTTATACCCTGGGGTGAAAATCTGTCACCCGCACACTTACACAGTTGGGTTGGACAGACAGTGTTATTAACAGCTGCTGCTGCACCTACAAAGCAGCGCTGGGAAAAAGAGAAAACGTGTCGGGCGATGCAGCGGTGAACATGAAGCAGTTTAAAGGAGAGCACCTACAAAGGGAAAGTTCAGTGAGGAAGTAGAGGCATCAGAGTAAGAGTGAAGATGAAGGTAAAGACCTGAACTATAGTTCTGTACTGACAGTGTAAAGCACCTTGGACACATTGACACATGCTTTGAGCTCACTTATGAGATGCTCAAGGTTTCTCTGATACTAGGCACGGCTTTCTTTGAGATGTCAGAGAAAACTAAGGACACACATTGACGAAGGCCTTTTCAAAGAATGTGATTTTATAAAGTATAAAATGCATAAAGTATTTTATATAATGCTTTTGACAACATGTGGTTGTGATTTATGTTGAACTGTTACACAAGCTGCCACATGTTTCTACAGATGAAAATCTCTGTTCCAATAGTTGAATACAAAAACAGCCAGGAGACAGTTTTCTATTCATTTTTGTCCCGGGTACAAGAAGAGATAATCGGCTCAATTTTTGGACCTGATGCCCTCCTTTCTGAAAAAAACCAAAGTCCTGTTTTTCTTGGGAGATTTTTCTTGCCACATTTTCCTTTGCTGTGAGGTGTGTTTAAAGAGAAACCAGCTGACTCCAGAAGCCTCACAGCTATTCAACATGCTCAATATTCTTCCCTCTCTTTCTCCTATCGTGTTCTCGACGTCCTCCTCACTCCGCTCCGCTTACAGAGATCAACAGTAGCGCCTGCCGAGACTGTCGTTTGTAGGATGGAGAATGAATCTAATATGGAATCTGTAAGTAAAAATAAACAACCGGCCCACTTCCTCCTGTCCACTTACCTCTTCTGTAAACTTTATGCCGGTAAATATCCAGTGTTTCGCGGCCGATGATCTTGCTCGTTCGTGTACATACAAGCAAGCCAGCGCGAGCGACCAACATGTTACTGGTGCAGTTCGCCTAACGGCCTGCGGTGTCACTACAAACGCAGTATTTTTTAAATTTACATTATAGCTCCTACACGGCATGTTTTGTGTCTGTCCGTGTTTACAGCTGTCGCGCAGGAAGTGACATCCTTTTGACCAATCGATGGACTGCAGTGTGTCTTTTTATTTGTATTCATTTTTTTATTTTATTTTATTTTATTTATTTTATTTTATTTTATTTTATTTTATTTTATTTTATTTTATTTTATTTTATTTTATTTATTTTTTAAACTCTTTTAATCTCTTTACTTTTATTTTTTATTTAAATTAATTTCATTTTAGTTATTTTTATTTGAACACATTTTCAGATTTAATAATTTTCCGTGATTTTTTAATGTTCTATTGTAATGTTTCTTTTCTTTCCTCTGTCATGATGCTTTTTGATGTCTTGTGTGAAGCACTTTGAATTGCCTTGCTGTTGAAATGTGCGACATAAATAAACTTGCCTTGCCTTGCTCCAAGTTGTTTTGTTGGGTTGGTTATTTTGGTTCTGTTCCCAACTTCCAGACATGTTTAACAGAACAGAACCACGATGAGGAAACGGGGCTAGATAGTGTTAGCGGAGGAGTTAAAAACAACGTGCAAGAATCCGATAAGGACCATAAAAAAACTCAAAGGTCTGAACTCTGATCCAAGTGACCTTTCAGTCTGTTTGCTGCAGGTTGAAAATGAGCACATTCAGAGCTGCAGAGGCTTAAAAGACGGAGACTGAAAGGTTGGAGGACGCGCGAGGAGGCCACAGCTGTGGAGGAAGAAGAGTCCCTGTGTTCCACCCTCTGGCTCTCAGGGTTGGAGGGTCAGAGAGACGTCTTAATGAGGACATGTTTGATGTCCCTTCTGTCTAGAACCCAGATTCTCTCTCCTCAGACTGCGCTTTTCTGTGGCACTCTTCAACACCTGCTGGTTCTCCAAAAACTCCAGGTGTGATGAGTCATCTCATTTTGAATCAGTCGCGCTGATTTAACCCCGTGCAAGATGGAAAACATTTCATGAAGAATTCTTGGTATTCAGCCTGCATCAAATTAGCAAAAAACACAAATAAAATAATGATATTTAGAAACATTTTGAGAGGACTTAATAGACTTTTTCCGATTTCTTTTTATAATGATTTCAGAAATATCCATAACAGCCTTTTTACTGCTGGGGAAGTATCATACTTTGCAAGTCTGTTAGAGTTTTCAGCCGGTCTAATTTGCACAAAAATAATTGTTATGGAAATGCTCATCTGTCTTTCCTCACATTCATTAACTCAGCCATCTCTCTCTCTCTCTTTATCAACCACTTCAGTCCGCTTTCATTTGGTTTTTTCTTCGTCTCCAATTTTATTTTGTGATAGAGAAAACCGTACAGAGAGATGCCACAGATTCATTTTATCACTCAGTCAGCTCTTAACGGGAGAAATTGCACACCTGAGAGCACTTCACACTCTGCGCTGGAGCAGGCGCATCAGGTGGGGATTCTCAAGTCTGTACCCGAGAACAAACATGACAGACTGTTGGAACCCAATTTGATTTGAATATATTTATCTTTCAAAAAATGTTTCCAAGTTGGAACAGAAAGTTGGCTTTCTGTACAGAAACAAATCAAGCTTTCCTTTATCGTGTAGAAAAAGAATTGTTGAAGCTGCATTCTTGCACTTTTTTAAAAATATATTTCCAAGGCCCTTAAAGGAAAACTTCCACTTTACATCACAGACCTGTTGGGAGTGGAATTTGGGTGCCTGCATGCCCCGTTCTTCTGATTGGCTCATTCTCAAAGCCCCTCGAGCTTTCACTGAACTTGGTAAATCGGAATTTTCAAGTCAAGAAAATAATCTTCACTGGAACCTTAAATTATTAAAAATGGTTATACCCCAGAGAAAAACAGCAAGAGCAAGCTTGAAACTGATTATAACACACCCAACGTTAAAGCATTTAAAAAGACTTTAATCTACATGTGCTTCTCTTTTCTCTAAGAGAAGTCTGACTCCCGCTCGGCCGATCAGCAGCAGACAAAACACGGCGCTCATGATGGCATATGATCTGAACACGGTTCTGAGAGCTATGAGGAAGTCAGGATGTGAGGTCACAGATTGTCTCTTCCCAAAATGAGCGTAGACCAGCAGGCGTATCTCAGCCGCGCGCTGCCCCTGCAGCCAGCAGTAGTAGACCCCTGATGAAAACAAAATAAAAAGTGAAAAAATAAGGTAATCACTGATTAGGACAATAAAAACATTTGGAATAATGTTTGTTTCTCATGATTTGTGTTAAAAAGCAACCTTGCTCCTTCTCTGTTTACATGATGAGTGTTGATTGCTGTTTGTTTTAAGTGCTTTTATTTTATATTTATTGTAGCTGATCGGCCCTCATGCCGTCCTGGAAAGATCGCGCTGAATTTTGATCCGACTGTGGCATTTTTAAAATCAAGTCAGACACAGCCTGAATAGGCACCGTCCATGCCTTACACTCTGTCCTAACAGCATGCAACACAAGGAAGCATCAACAACACATTCAGCTTGATTCTACTGTTTCCTAACTGCCAATGAGCTACCCAGCGCAGCGTCATTTTTACCCAGACGCCCGTTTCCAATATCCCCTGTGTCGCTTGGTAGACAGATGAGGATTGAAAGGGGACTGAGCTTTAAGTTTGTCCACCTTCGATAGAATAGCACTAGAGGTCAAACCGTAATGAAATCTAATGTTTGCTCTGTTAATTTCAGTCTCCCCGTGCAAAGGATGAAATTGCATTGTGCACGATGCAGCGCAATATTCAACGCGTGTTGTTAGGACATGTAAAAGGACGTCTTGACTGAAGGACATTTCCTGCAAATGGCTGGCTAAACAGGTCGCTCTCTTATCAACTGTTGTCAGACAAAGTATGACGCGTTCCGAGATTGCAGTAAAAGACGGTACCTGAGTCCTGAGCTTTTGCAGGTTGAAACACCAGGTGGTGTCCGGTGTCTATCAGCAGTCTGGGGTTTGTGTTGCTGTGGTTACCACCTGCCGAGTGATCAAATCTGTAGATGGGTTCAGGTCCTCGGTCCCAGGCCACGGCCATGTTAGGTCGCGCCCCGGGACAGCCCAGGGTCAGGACACGGTCTGCAGGGTGGTTCAGGTAGTACACTGATATCTCTGCTGGTGTGGAGCCAGAACTAAGACACAGAGAACAAGATGAATAATGTCACAATTTCACTGTTGATGAAAACTGTGCTGATAGGGAGAAAATGATACTCGGAGCCTCTGGCTGCTGCTTGAAGAGCTTTAAACTTTTAATCTTTCTAAAATCATGACTAATGTAATGATTACAGCTTTTAATCCAGACCTTTGAAAGTCCCACTGCCCTTTATTTAAATAATCACTCTAATTTTTTCTACTTAATGCATGAAGCCCGTTTCCTGTGTGTAATTACCAGCAGATATAATTATTCAGGCACTTACCTGAGCCCGAGAAATGCCATCAAAGACCGGATCTTGGAGGATGAAGGAGCTGGATTTGGACATGACACTCGACAGCTTTTGACCTCCAGCTTGGCCCCGTCTTTGTTTCGTTTCACCTTTTCAAAAGCTTCCGGCACAGCTCCCGAGCCACAAGAAGCGGTGGTCTGATTGGCTTTTCTGTAGCGTACATGTAGGAACTTGGAGTGGACGTAGCAGAGTCCCACGCGGACCTGCTCTCCTGGGGCTCCACAGCGATCGCACACAGACCAGGGCCGGAAGCTGCTGAAGATCCTGTAGAGCGGCTGAGCAGAGCCGACTCTCTTTTTCTCTTTTCCTCTCTGGTTTACATCATTTGGGTCGAGCCTAGGAGAAGCAAATCAGTAAAGTGATAAAAGTACTCAACCAGTTTGCAGAACCATACTTCGACTTCTCCAGATCTTTCTTGTCACCTCTGGGTGATGCTGATGGTGCGCGCCTCCTGGATGTCCAGGTCGTAACCGTAGAAGAAGTCCCTGTTGTCGGAGCCACAGATGTAGACGCCGGCGTCGTCCGGCCCCGCCCTGAAGATCAGCAGGCTGAAGAGGCGGATGGAGAATCGACTCCGCAGGTCGCCGCTGTGCGGGACTCGACTGGGGTCCAGCAGCTTGTTGCCATGGTGATCAGTCAGTGCTGTGGTCTCCTCTGAGCCGCCAAGATGCTTCCTGAAGAACCACACAACAGATTGGACCTGAAACACACAGGGAGCAGAGTGAACAGAATACATCCTCTGAAGGTCGATATGGTCGTCCAGCTGATCAATAACAGAGACTTTCATTACTTTCTCTTTAGATTTAGTCTCTTATTTTGCTCTGCAAGAAAAATACAGAAGACTCAGTATCTCCTTTCTCTTTTTTTGTACTCTGATCAAATTCACTCTGCTCCATGTCTTCCCGAAGAAGCAAACCATCAAAAAAGAAGCTTTGCTATTTCTATGCAGTTATTCTCCAGGCCTTTCAGCACTGCAGCCTGGTCAATAAAACAACACATTTTATCGAAGTGGCTACCTTTAAGTTTTTCTTCTTACCTGTTGAGGTTTGCAGTGGCAGGGCAGCTCCACTGTGACTCCTGCCAGGTAGGCTGCGTTCATAAAGGTCAGGAAGGCAGGGCAGGCTTTTCTAGCAAACACATCCTGCTTATACTCAGGAGCGTCGTAGCTCCGAACTTCAGCACAACGGTGGAGGAAGATGAGGAGGAGCAAGAGGAGGGGAGAGGAGGATGAGGGAGGCATTCAGCTTTTATGAAGTAGAGAAAGTCAATACTTCATGCACATTCTCATTGAATCCTCTTGTGTTTTATTTCAATGTGAGAAATTCAACTCAAACCAGTTTACTTTCAAAGCACAACCTCTTAGAATGAAATCCGATGAGCTCACTGAAGACCTGACCTCTGTTGTCAAAACAAATGTTGAAAAAAAATGACTAGTCTCTATTTTTAGACAAAACAAACTTAAAACTTTATGCTTCATAGGTCAAAACTCTTCTCCTGCCATCTCATGTTTGATATATAGAGCTCAACAGTGACCGCCCTCTTTTTCGGCGACTCTGATTCAAAATGCATATTTCCCTCATTTAAATCCTCCATTAATGTTTCAGGAAATTATTGTTTAATCCTGGAACCAAGTCAACACCCTACCCGATTACTTGTGAACATAATACATTGTTTTCCAAACGTTTTTTGTTTTGAAACAAAAGAAAAAGGCGAAGGTACAAGATGTTGTACATGTTTTGTTCCAGGAGTGAAGGGAACTATGCATCCCACAATCCATTGCAATTCCAATGGCCAATCGCTTCTCTCAAAACGTACATCGTAAGTCTACCACGGATGGTTATTACATTATGTCTAATAATCAAATCCGCTATAGAGAAAATGGATGGAATATTTTACTTCCGGAACCAAACTGTTGAGCTCTATAAACAAGCCTTAGCTGGGGTTGTTATGGTAACAACATGCCACAATGCTGAACTATCAGCACAAAACATTACATTTAAAAAAGTTCTGTTGGGCAAAACTTTGGGGAAAAAATTGTGAAAGCTTATTACATATTTTATGAGCATTAACTTTATAAATATGTGTCCAATGTTTATGACTGAACTCTGGTTTGAGCTGGGACAGCGTAATACCTGCAAAACACAAGGAAACTCCTTCATTTTAATTTCTTCTTTGTGGTTCTGCAAGTTAACCATCGGTATTGTCCATTGGACTTCTTAGTGTCTGCTTATGTTGCATGTTGATTGCTGGCTGTTTGTTTTCACTTCTGACTGTAAAACAGATTGCCCTCTCACAGCGAAAATAAAGACAACCTTAATCCTAACAAATGTTAGCAAACTGCACACACCTCGTAATCTTCACCGCAGAGTTTGTTGGAGTGAGGTGAGCTATGCTTCATGCACTTATTTCATTGCACACTGCATCCAAACAATGCAGCACGCATTCAGTTCTGTAATATTACAAAGAACAAATAAATGAGTGAGATGAAGCCGCTCCCTGCTGTGGAGCAGGTCTGTTTGTTATTTGGCCTCCAGCACAATGAATGAACACACTGCTGACCATCGTGTCTGCCCGAAGGCGTAAACAAGACTCTTATGATGTAAGCTGGCAGCCGCGACTGAATGCAGGCACCGAATCATGATTCCACTGTGTTATGTGTGTGTCTGTTTGTATGCGTGTGTGCTTGTAAACAATTTTAATATTAATAATGTTTTTCGGGGGTGGAGTTAGGACTAGCCAGGAGGCTAATTATCTGTTCTCAGAACTAAACAACTTCCTCTATTCAATTAACAAAATGTAATCAAGGTCATTTCCAAAACACAATTTTTGAAAATTGTCTTAGACCCTTTCTATTTCTGACAAGCAAATACTCCATTTGATAATTACCATCGTTAGTTATTTTTATTGATATTTTAACCAATTTGGTGAACTGGGAATTACACAAAGGTTGCTTTATCCGTCTTGGGCCAACATATACCGAGATTCATTGCATGCCAATTCAAAAGAGATGGCACACTTTGAACAGCCGACAATTACACTTTTAAAAGTAAGTAACTGGTTTCAACTATTAACTACGCTTTTTAAAATGACAGCGCTTCTTGGTCTCCATCCATTGTACTGAATCGAAGCCAGAATCAACAAAGATTAATCTGACAACATACAAACATGAACAAACAAAGCAGCAATCAATAAACTTTAGCAGAGAAAGTTATTATTTTTTTTAATGTTTTCCAGAAATGAGGAATTCTCAAATATTGAACATTGAATATTGAATATAAAGAACATCTCTTAATCACACAAACACCGTTTGATTAAGAGATGAAAAGAAAACACAACATTTGTTTGATGAATAAATGTTATGCTCATTTTTACTTTCATAAGCTTAAGGAGGGCAAATCTGATGATAATAGACAGATGTTAAAGGATTAAACATATAATCAATAAATCAATCAATCAATCTTTATTGGTATAGTGCCAATTCATAACAAGTGTTATCTCGAGACACAAAAAGCAGGTAAAAAGACCTTACCCATTGCTATATTACAAAGACCCAGCTTAATCCATCATGAGCATAGCACTTTAGCAACATTTTAGCAAAAGTTACAAGATGTTGGCAACTGGGAAGAAATCAAAACGTGCAAAACAGGAAAGCCTTATTTATTTACAAATGTCACATATTTCCATAGTCGAATACTTCCAAAGCCTGCTTTATCTTTAAAAGCTCCTCTGATTTAAATGTCAGGATGTGAACACATTTATTCAAAAATGTACTTCAAGTGTTCTGAACATTGTAGGTTGTTTTTTTTCTGCAGTCTAACAGATTTCTTACATGTGACATTTATCTTGTCTTCCTTTTTAAACAGCATTTCCATTTTTCCAGCGTACTTTGGTGAGTGAACAGCCCTTTATCACGACTGTATTTTGTTAGTTATCACCCAAATGTATTAAAGCAGGGAACAATTTATTGCAGCTTTCGCTTACCTGCTTTAAAGAAAGCAGGGAGTACCCCGCTCTCAACTACTTTCACTTACACTTTCCTTTACAAATGTCAGGACATGTTATTGAGATATTAAATCCTTGACCTGGAAGTATAACCATCACCCTGACGGTACATCTCTATGCATTACAGACATCAACTGGAATATTCTCTCTAGAATTTCAGGGACCCTGCCTTCCCTAGTTACTGTGGTAAACCACTCTATCATTTGGGGACCAGCTACTGGTCCTCGCAGTCTGACTGTTTAAGTGGACTGTTGTCC
>NC_083626.1:27185851-27315851 GCF_963584025.1 Labrus mixtus
TGAAAATGTTTAGAAATTGAGTCATAAGGATGTATTGCCACCATTGTTAGTGGCACAAATTTGCCAAACAGCCTAAATCTAAACATAATTTACTGTCCATTCACGAGCCCTATATATTGCACCATTATGTCTCATTAGTCACCATCTCTTCCTTTTCTTCTTCTTGTCCACAGCATTTCAGGATTTTCACTCTAACCACACAACCCAGCCCCCCACCCCCCCTCGACAAAACATTGATTCATTTAATCCCCTGGTCTATCTAACCAGCATTTCCTGCCTCTTCTTTTATTTTCCAAACAACATTTTCTTCATAGTTTTCACCATCTGTCCTTGTCCCCCTCCCCCGGGTCCTTATACTGCTTCTCCTACTTCTTCTCCCCTATTTATTGACTTCTACTAATGGAATCCATTCTGAGGCTGGATGCCGAATACCACACAGTTCTTCAACATTTATCCCCTGTTATAACCGACCATCCATCTCACACAAAAGGTCCATTTAATCCTTTTAAAAAACGACTTTAGTCCTCTGAAAGCTCAATGTCAATAAGGTTGCGGTATCACGTTGTAATCAGGGTGGCAAATATTTTGGTGCTTCTTTTACCAAACATCCGAATAGACCTATGCTTTTATCTTCAGAAAGCTTTTTTGTCATTTCAGTAACCTTCAAGATTTAACTATTATTCTAATGAAAAATGCTTTCTGGATTAGTTGGTTTGTCTAACCTTATGGTTCAGAGTGAAGACCTTCAAAACCAATGGTGGCCTTAACATTAAATCTTTTGGGGATAGATGCTCGGAGGATGACCCTTTACAATTTTACTGATAATCCAACCTGCCATGCATCACAACTGTTGGGTTAGGGTTAATAAAGTTCTCCTTGTAAAACCACTTAAAAATCTTTCTGTCTTCCACTTTGTTACTGATATTGTGTTATGTTGCAGGATGCCGTTATATGGAGTGATGGCCAGCTTTATCACCAGGGCACAATTATTCAAAAGTAATCCAACAGGATTAAAGGTACACATCAGGTTGTTTATGATAGGGAAAGATAAAGCATTTTACGTCCTTGGCCATAACTCAGGGCTTGTATACATACCAACCACCAAGTCTTTCCCAAACCAAATCAGGTACTTTACGAGCCTAAAAAGTAGCCATATACTCATATCCTCATTGTTAACCATGTAAAATGTGTTTCCTGCTGCAGGTAGTTTGAAGATGAAGGTTTGACTTTCAGAAATATCAAGTAAAAAAACCTCCAGTCTCTCACTCCACTCCTCGATCTTTTCCTCTGCTGCCCAATTTCTTTCTTCTCCCTCTGTTATCTCATCCATGAAATCACAGAGGTCATTGAAGCATTGCATGCATTTCTATCCTTCATACTTTTCTCCTCTTTGCCTTCCTGTATAAATCTTCCACTTTACTTCTTCTTCTTAAGCAACATCCACCCACCAGTACCTACCCTGCACAGATATCCCTTACCCCACTAAACAAACAGTATACATAAACTGTAATTGCTGTTTATATAACTGACATTTACTCCACTGCAAAATTTTAATCTAATTACATCTAATAGGCAAAATTCTCATCCATCCACCTCCTGCTCCCTGTTGGATTTTACAATTAATTTGAATGTCATCTCAACCCAGAAGAGAAGTTGGCCCCCATCCTGTCTCCATACACACCACCTCACTTGGTGCAATCAGCTGCTCCCATGGTTTCTCATACCATTGCTATGCTGACGATACCCAGCTCTTCCTGTCATTCCTGCCAGATGACATTACAGTCTTAGGAAGAATGTCTTTATGTCTTGCTGATATCTCTAGCCAATCCCTCTATGCAGCCACGGATCAATATCCAGCTTGGAACAACCAAACTCTTGGCCACAAAGTCTGCCCTGAACCTAGGTGTCATGATTGATGACCAGCTAACATTTAAGGTTCAAGTGGCTTCGATTGCCCGGTCATGCGACCACCGCAAAATCAGATCTTGCCTATCAGAGCATACAGATGCTTGCCTCTGTGCACTGCCTGTCAGCACATAGTATGTACAGTATGTCTGATTGTACAGCTGTTGGTTAGACCTTGTTTCCTCCTGTCTAGATCCTCAAATATGTTGAACTTACTTTTTGATGTACATCCCCAAAAGTGTCTGCTAAATGAACTGACTGAATGAAATAAAAATATTGTACATTTTAAATTCTTCCCATATTCTGTACAAATTGTATAATCATATTATTACAGACCACTTTTGAATAGTGATACCAACAGTTCACAGATTTGATTAACTCATTCTCAACCACCAATGTCTTCACCCACTGATGGACAAACTGAAAATGAATTCTTAGCCACACCATAATTGTCCAAAATTGGTAGAAAAGCATTAATAATCTGATGGGAGACACAAGAACATTGCGTTTGACTTGTATTGGGGAAGTTTCAACTATTTCCAAGGTCTTTACTCAGTACATCATCTTCACTCTTTTGTACAAAGTTACAATACTTCATCATCCTCTTGACTTTTTTTTGACAAGAATATGATGATGCTTTGAAGCAACTTTCACAGCTCTGCGAGGTGATTTTCAGAGCCCTGTCAAAATGCAAACTGCTACATTGGAGGCAGAAATCAATTTAAGAATAAAAGGGACCAGCGGTGTCTAGGGAGGAAAAGCAACTTTTAGAAAGAAAACTTCTTAATAGATATCACACAACATGACCATCCGTCATTTTCAGTTCCTGTCCATTAAATCCTCAAAGCTCTCCTGAGTGTGAACCAGGAACGAGTATTGTACTGTTCAACGTTGCCTTCCCTCGATCTCCTGCTGCTGTCTGAATATTTTATTCATGAGAGCGTTGCCTGCACTCACCTGTCTGTGCATTCAGTGCAGGTCTTGGCCTGATAAGATTCTGAGTTCCACCAGACTTTATTTATTGATCTGTCCTCCCTCTGCCTTTATTTATTATCCCGAACTGTTTTAAGATTCAAAGGAGGGAGCCTGTAGCCAAACTCCCAGCGCTCAAACAGCAAACACAAAACGCAATCATGTAATCAGGTTGTCTCAGAAAATGCTGCATAAACTTTAAGGTTGCACTATACCTCAGCCTCACTAATGGCGATCTTTGTTGACCGAATTTAAATTCTCGTGTAGGCTATGGATGGGCTGGACGTCTGGTCTGCAAACGAAAACAGGTATCTTATATTTAAAAGAATATTATGGATGTTCTAGCATAGCATGCCCAGACTCACCTTGACTGAATCGATTTTAGATGTTTTTTTCCACTTGTCCTGTTGGTACTACTTGGAATGAAGAATCAAACCCTCTCTCTCCTTATATTTCAAGCAAAAGCACCCCTTGTTTATGCTAGCTAAAAACCAAAGCATTTTCCAAGAATGTAAATGTCAGAAAGTTTTCCAAAGTTCTCAAAAACACTGAAAAGATGGAGTCAATGTGTTTTCCAGTCACTTAGATTTGTGGTGTGAAGTGGTAATTAAACTTACATGATGACCTAACAGCATGCAACACGAGTAAGGGTCAGGAACAAAATAAACTTGATTCAATAGTGTCGACTAGCGAGCGACTTGTTTAATGAGGAATAATGAATGAATGTGTGAGAGAATTGAAACAGTCTTCCTGCTTGAACTTATACGCTGAGCTCTATGAGTTCAACTGACTGGTAATTCTGGTGCCGACTAGCAAGAGTGACAACGCTTAATTAGTTTTGTCAGCTAACTGTGCACAACCCTGGTAAGGAAACATTAGCATGGCGTTGATTAGCGCTGGGGAAAGCTCAAAATAGGGAGGAAGGAAATGCATTTCTTACAGCCTGTGAATTCACAATGCTTACAAAGTTAATACTTAGCACAGACATGCAAAACTCTAAACACAAGGCCAGCGGTATCCAATACTTAAAGTTTCTTCTGCATTATCCTTTTATGTGTTTGTAAATTTTCATTTGGAGCAAGTATTATAATTTGTCTAAAGCAGGTGTTGATTTGTGTCTTAAGACAGTTTGTCTGAAAGAATCAAAACTGATGCAACAGAGCCAGAGCTTTTGTCTTTTTTTGGTTCCACACATTAATCCTGCTTGTAGCCTCATGTTAACACAGTTTATTTTGCCTTCAGCGCCACTCGGACCACAGAATGCCAACTGAGGACACAGTCTTCTTTCAGCTTCATCCTCCTTCACATTCACACATTCATGACTTCATGCCCACCGCCCGGGTCCAAACACAGCCATCCACCGTTGGCCACTGAGCTGCACCACTCGAGCAGTTGGCAGTGGAGCAGCTTCGATCAAAGGCCAGTGAAGAGGAGCTGTCGAAAGAGGAGGAGGTGTTACACATTCATTCTCCACGCTCAACATTCCCCCAGCTGGTCCTGCGAAAGCCTGCTCCTCTGGGGATTTGATTCTTACTGCTTTGTGGGCCTGAGGACAGAGTGGTTTGTCGTCAAGTTCATCTCTGCAACAATTTGACTCAGAGCCTGACCGTGTCGGTTTTGGATGAACTGCCTGGATATTTTTGGCCTCAGTGACGTATCCTAATGTCCTGTTTATCACCTGACCTTTTTTCAATGCCACCATCAAGCCAATGTTTCTTCTTCTACCAAAGATAACTTGAAATCTAACTGCTATAAACTTAAGAACTTTATCAGTTTGTCATGATTTCCAGAGGATAAACCTTTTCCATTTTGCATAGGCATAATTTTGTTGTTCATATGACTATGAAATGTGCTTGATTTTACTCTCTTATAAAATGGATACAATTCGAATATCGAGGTAATCACTGCATGAAAAGTAAGATTTTCTCTCGAGTCTTCTTTACTGTAAATTGCAGTCGGAGCTCAAACAGCTCTTCACAGGAATTTACAGTCAGCACCGATAACTGCCAGGAATTGCTGTAGATCTACAGTATTTCATTTTTTACTAGCAGCCTGTAGGACATGTTACAAGACTCTCCGGAGGAACTACAGATACATTTAGCCGGACTTTGCAGCCCAGGCAGCACCCACGTAGAGTGCAGAAAAGTCAAACATTTATGCGATGTCTTAGTTTTTGTTCAACTTTTGTTGGGTTTTTTTGACAGTGAAATCCCATCAATTTCTTTCCCTTACACTCAGACAGCATTTAATGACCAGTTAACATTAATGTCGGCTTGAAAAAGGTCAGCAGTCATTTTCTCCCCTGAAGCTTTCCTCTCACCATGGAGAGGAAAATGAAAAGGTCATTGTTTGACAAGCGTTAGGTGTAGAACCTGCATGCCTCGACAGTTGGCGTACTATGTTAGCTTGTATCCTTGAACATTGGAGTTGGGTAGAAATTCAAGAAATTCAAGATCAAGAAATATAATATTCTATAGGAAGTTATTGTACAATGGTTAGGAAAGACTTCCAATGCTTGAGTAAATTGACAACATTGACAACGCTAAACTGTTGATGGTGTTGATGATACTGCATGTTACAAAAACATTTCTGTTATCTTTTTTGACTTGGCAAAGAATGGATACCAATCTTTAACATCAACAAAAAACATGCAAAACACACAAAAGTAATGGATGTGCATTCTGTCAGATATTCTGCTTTGGGGGAGACACACCTGTTGCACATGACATTTTTTAGCAAACATGGCAGCCCTACTGGCACTGCATCACATGTTCTCCATTGTAACGGAAACAATTCCCAGCCAAAATGTCGTAGGTTAGTTTGCTTTCACATCAGCTGCTATTGCTCTGCAGCTCTGGGAAACTGTGTATATATATATATGGCCATAATACACACTTCATATTTCCCTGGGGGATTTGATCTAGTGTTCATAATAGAAGAGTTAAATCACAACAGTTCTAACAGTGGCTGTGGTAAAAGGCGCAGAGGGTTTACAGAATGGTCCTCACACACGTTCTGGCTAGAATAAACTGTATATATTAACGGATGAAGCCTGAGTGATGTCACCCATCTGTTACTGAAGTGGGCTTCAGAGTCCAATCGATGGCGGTCGCCATGCTAGAAATAATCTCACCCTAACGACAGACTGAGAGCTGGAGCTGAGGCGGGTTTAAAACCTCTTGACAAACTGTTACAACACGTCTGCCTGTCAATCGGGTCAGCTGTGCACCTTATTGTAAATAACTCTAATCCTTCATGAAATCAAAACGGATGAGTTTTAAAATATTAACCCCCCCAGTGTTTGTGCCTATCAAGACATGAGCTAATCAGACCCATTACGTTTTCAATCCAGACTGTAAACATGTTTATTTCTGCTGTAAATGTGCCTTCAGCCTCTGGTGGACACTCGACCAAATGCAGGATTTAGCACCTCCACGTCAGCTTGATTTTTAACACTGGAAATTGCTGCTCAGTGCTGACGTAACCCATGCATCTGTCCGTCCTCCGCTTCGGGCTTTCACAATTATTTTTCTTCTCCCCTCTCTGCCTCTAAATATTGTTCATTAGTCATGGCTGCTTCTATATCCAGGCCTGCTAATTGCTTGGATACTAATTAGTCAGTAATCTATATGAGGTCGTTTGAGTGTGGCTGCAATGCATTCAAATTAAGTGCTTGTGTCTACAGATGCAGGGTTTGAATCCATGTTAATGATTGTTAATTATTTCTATTTAGATTAAAAGGTGTGTGTGTGTGTGTGGGGGGAGGGGTGACTCGTAGTCCTCTGCAGCCTGGAAATGATTGCATTGTAATTGTATTGCTGTAATAGTCTCATGTCGTCAGCTTGGCGTTCCCATTATCCTTCTCAAGCAGAGCCGGTTGTTATGTGACGACCATTACATGGATGACCAAGTGATGCATCCACGATCAGTTTGTATCTCAGGTGTTTGCACATTTTGAAACCTGTTCTGTAACATTTACCTGTGGTATCACTGCTGCATTTGATCCGTATTGTTAATGCCTGTGCACAACAAAGCTGCCCGTGACAAATTCAATACCAATCAATCATTATTATTTGTAAAGCGCCAATTCATAAAAAGTGTTAAATCGAGACGCTTTACAAAAGAGCATACGGGATAATATGCAGAAAGGATTTTTCTTTTGTATTCCTATCGTTCCTGTTATCCACACTTCCTCACTGCTGAGGTGGAGGTCGGAGCAGGCTGTGCAGGAATGAGGACCGTGTTGGGACGACACAGTCTGAATATGCTTTTACCTGATTTCATTCTCATTGCACAGGAGAGAAAAAGATTACCCTGTTGGCTTTTGTTACTTTATTAGTAAAAATATGATGATTACCAAGATTATGTTGTAGGATAATTAAAGTTATCCAACATTTAATCAATCATTATTTATATATCTCCAGTTCATAACTAATGTTATCTCAATGCAGGGCGTCAGATGGACTCTCAGTGTATTAATGAAGCTTATCACCGTCCTGTCGTTAAGACAAAGTAGGAAAACATGTCCTTGATACCACCCAGTTCTGTCCCACTGTGTGTGCGTAAAGACCTCCTGCTCAAAAAACGATGACATTGAGGCTAGCTAGGCTCTGCTCATCATCAGCTTGCACTAAACTAAAGCAGACTTAAAGAAATTACTATCAAATCAATCACAGACAAAGACCAATAGCAGCCTTGTGACTATTCTCATGATCACATTTTTACAGTATATTAAAATTTCCCAAAAAGCATAAAAACATAAATAAATATACATAAATATTTGAACCAAGCCAGATAAGGAAGTATCAGGAAACTTTAAGGAAACCTTACGAGTCATATAAAGAATAGTTATAAGAGCTACTTTTATTAGTTATATATTGTAAGTACAGTAGAGGTGTTGAAATGAATCGTTGTATCACACGCGGACGATTCTGCATCGATGAAGTGACAGAACATTATAAATTACTGGGTACTGACGTCGCCTTTAGTTTTTCCGGCCCACCTGGGCTGATGATTTCTTTATTTTGGTTTACAATGTAAATACATTTATGTAGACATTAGTTTCTATAGGGCGGCTGCGGCTCAGCTGGTAGAGTCGGTCGTCTCTCCACTGGAAGGTCAGGGGTACGATCCCCAGCCACATGTCCGATGTGTCCTTGGGGAAGACACTTAACACCAACTTTCCCCCCCTGCTTCGTGGGCGGCCTATAAGTGTGTATGAATGGGATTAGTTACTTCTGATTGTCCCCTTACACAGCAGCCTCTGCCATCAGGGTGTGAATGAGAAGAGGTAGGAAGACTAGAAAAGACCTATACAACCTCTAATTAGCATTTCAAGAAAAATAAATCATTATCCGGCCAACGTTTCAGAGGCGCTGTCCATGGTGCTGATTTCATTTTACAATTCTACAATTCACATAGCAGATGCTTTTATCCAAAGCGACGTACATCAGAGAGTAAGTACAACACAAACAAGGATCTAGAAAAAAGGGAACAATGTCAGTAAGAGCAAACGATCAGCTTTGAGTCTGATTGGACACACAGGTGCTGACAGGAAGTGACCAGAGGCAAAGCACAACATTGAGGGCAGTTCTTGAGAGCTCTAATCAGTATAGAAACCAACTTATAAGTCGTCGTTATCAAACAAAAACCATCGTCACAACCATCATCATCATCAATAATATGGAGACCATCATCATTAAGTTAGTAGGTATTCATGAAACTGTAGGTGTGGCAAATATGCTGATGACACAGACAGTCGGAATACAAATCACCACAGAATCAATTTGGCATCTTTCTGTAACATTCATCAGCCGCAGATTGATTTGGAAGGTCGCGACCTCTCGTAGAACTGAAAGGTTTAAATGCTAATGTGGATATTTTCTGTGTCTCAGCAGAAAGATGAGAGCCGTTGAATGAAATGGTCACGTCGGCCTTCAGGGGAGATAGTCAGTGTGTGTGTGTGACAGAGGGATTATAAGAGCTGCATACTGTGTAAGTGTACATGGTATATTTGTGAAGATGCTGAGAGTGTGCCTCTCACTCCTTCGAATGTGAGATCTTTGAATGATACTTATTATGGACAAAATGGGACACTTTTATGCTTGTTTGCTTATTGTTTTGGTTTCATAGAACATTTCCTGCATTGTTAAATTTCATCCTCAGTGCTCTCGTCATTACCAGAGCTTATCTGCAGAAAACAGCCTGCTGCTGCTGGCAACGTACCAACCAAGGTACCTGCATCAAATAGCAGACAATGTTGGAACCAAGCTGGTTAATACAATTACGCATCTAGCAGCTAGAGGCAGATTTTATTCTTGAGAGCTGGTGGTGACCAACACAGAGCTAGTACTGGAACTAGACTTTAACCAGTAATTTTACAGAACAATAAAAGTAGCACGAAGCTCCTCTTAAACTTGATTTTTTTGAATAATTTTTGTAAGCAGGCCCATGTTTGAAACAATGATTCCCGGTTTTAAGTCAGTGTAAATACATTTCCAGCGTGATTGTATGCCAACAAGTCAGGAAAGAATAATGCAGCATTTGAAAGCGTGTTGCAGTAAAACACATCTATCAGGTCAGAAAATAATCGGCATAAAGACGAGGAGATGTCGCTGTCCTCACTTACTTGTTCATATATCATCTGAGGTAATTTACATTAACATAACAGAGAAGTGACAAAAGGAAACAAAGGACAAAAGAGAGAGGGGATGTATGGGTTGAAAATAGCTGCTGGAAACACTTTGAGAAGGTGTTGATACGACCATGAACTTTCTGAACAAAAAGCGTACTGGTCACACAGTGGGAGGGCATCATTTATCTCTGTCTTCAAAACCTTTATAAATCACTGCTGGTGCTGCTGCTGCTGCTAAAAGACTTTGCCAATTCTGTGACTTTGTTGTTTTGGGGCACTTCTGAATAAGGCTGATGTTGTTTTTCTTGTGAGGACAGTAACTTATGAAAACGGAGAACAGACACCTCGCTCTGAGCAGTGAAAGTCCAGATGAAAGCCTTATGGTTAGAGAATGTAGAGCTTCTTTTGTCAAAGAATCCCACAGATACAGAAAAGTATTGTTATTGTCCTCTTTTGTCTGAATCACAATCACAGGCAAATAAAGAAAAGTAATATACAACTTGAATCAATCCGGAGACAAATTGATTCCTTTACACCTTCCTTTAAAAGAAAATCAAAAGCATTCATCAAAAAACACCCAAAAGATTTAGACAAGCAAAGTTTAGCATGAAATAACTATAAACAAAGTTTTTAGGCAAGCTAGAAACGATTAGGACAAAATTAAAAGGCCGTCTTCAACCAGTTTTCACTGGGATTTTTCTCTGAGAAGCATGAGCATCCAGAGAAAATGTGCATCGCTATGCAGATGACACTCAAGTCTATTTATCAATTAAGTTGATGAAATTAATCGATTATCTTAATCTAACTTTAACTGGATAACTCATCTTTAATAACAGAAAATGAGGACATAAAGACCATTAAGATAAATATGTTTTTCTTCTCAACTCAGACAAAGCTTAAGTTATTGCACGCATTTTATACATGGATTGGACATACTAAGTTGGGTCACTGTAACTAATACTCCAAAGAGTTAAGAACATACCTGCTTTTTGTCATTTCTTGTGAGATTTCTTGTGATTTGGAGCTGTAAAAGTAAAAATGGATTGATTCAAATATCATGAAAAGCTCAACAATTGCAGGAGTGCAAATGACCAAATAGTTTGTGAAAGTCAAAGGTCAAGGTTTTTGTTCCAGGCTGTAAACATGTTAGTTTCTGTTGTAAAAACTTGCTTTTTTGAACGGAGTGTATATGTGGCTTTTGGGGTCTTGGAGCCAACCTCAAGTGGACTCGTGATGAACTGTAGGATCTTGCATTTCTGTATTGGCTTAATTTTTCAACACCAGAGGTTGCCACTTGGTTTTACATCTGGATGGCAGGCAGTTTGAGTTGAAAACGATGGACAATCGAGTTGCAGATATCTCAACTGAAAACAATATTTATTCAGGCCAGCAACAAAAACATTATTTCAAGTTATTATCAAACAAAAAAAAAAAACAGAGAAACTGATTAAACATTGAAAATAAATGTCCTTGCAGCCTTCTCCTCAAAATGACACACACACCAACCAGTCTGCTGATCTCACACAACTTTTGTACCTTTCTTACCTGATCTCTTGGGCCAATCAGATAGGAGCTCTGTAATCAGTGCCACCTTGACTCCAGGTGTAATCAATTTCACCTCCTCTGGAGAAAACAAGACTCAGGGTGCATTCGAATTGTCCCTCCTATCTCCTTTCACTATCCACTTTACCTTAACCCCGGGGAAACGTCATGAGGTCAAGGAAAGATGTTAGGAGAATTCATAAAGGACTTAGGGAAAGGCGATCTCGTTGCTCTGACAATCCGACCGCATTTTCCACTAGGCGACGTCATTAAATGCAACGGGCCGGTGGAGGTTAATGACGTGAGTCCGCCGTGTTGAAACTACAATGTTTCGAAAATGGACTACAAAAAACGTATCTAAAAAACTTTCCCCTGTGCCTTCTTACCGGTGAAATAATTCTAATTACCACAAGATTGGGATTGAAATAAAAACAATATAGACTACCAGGCTACAAGTAAGAAAAGTGAAACCATCAGCTTCCTGTCCACTCAGAAATCAACATCAACATAAACATGATTGTATGAAATGAATTGTTACATTAATGATGAAAGATAAAAGATATAACCTACACATAATATTTTAAGCATACAAATGTACAGCTGCACAAAACATTCTTAAGTGAATTAAACATGTTGAATAAAACATCATCTGTGTCACTTTACGATCATCGTTAATGTTTGTGTAACGGTCAGATGCGCGACTCGCCTTAAATGTTGCAGCCGCAAGGAATTGTGGGGCGTCATATCTCACCTCCTTTCGTAAAGGATGGTCCGGTGTATCCTATGCTAAAGGAGGTTATAAAGGAAGCACTGACCCACCTTTCCTTAACTTTTAGAGAATTCGAACGACTCTTATCATGGCATGACACTTAAATGCTTCTGGGGTTAAGGTAAAGTGGATAGTGAAAGGAGATAGGAGGGACAATTCAAACGCACCCTCAAGCTTGATTGAGAGAAGAATACTAATCACCTTTCTCAACTAAAGCTATGCAAAAACAAATATATTAAAAACACAACATAAACATTCACTTTTTTTCCTCTTGCTCTCAAATTAAATAGTAGCATTCATCAAATAAACTCTACAGTGTAGAAGAGGGGACAGTAGGCTCCATGACAACCTGCTGTGTTTTGTGTTGTTTGTGTTTTATGGATAAAAAAAAGCAAATGATTGACATTGTGGTTTCCAGACTGCAGCTTTACATAATAATTCTGTAATGATTCTTTATGACATGTGCTGCTGTCCACTTGGCTAGGTCAGGTAAAAGAGAAAAACCTGTGTGTCTAAAAGAACCAACATGAGCCACTAAAGTATCCAACGGCACACAGACGTTTACAGCCGACACTGCGTCAGGCGACCTTCAGTGCTGAAAGGGCCATCATTGTAAAATTGCTTTAACCTTTTTCCTCTCACACGTACTTCAGAACACATTACTGCAAACTTTGGAAAACTAGTTGAAAAGGTCAAAGAGTTGTTTATACAAGTATAAAAAAAACAACCTTTCAGTTGACTATTTCGCACAATGTGTCCTCCAGGTGAAATGTGCATCGTTCTCGCAGCATAGAATGACGAACCACAACAGACGTGTGTTGCTGTCTAGTAAATGGAGGTAATGTAGCAGCCAACTCTTAATGGAGAAAATTTACATTTGACTAAAATAGCTAAAAGGGTACTTATCTGAAGAGGCCATTCTGGAAATACCTCCAACCAGGGAGGAATGTCTTGCTTTACACATTTCCCACCAGGGATCATATGAAATACTCGATCATGATAACCTAGAGTTTTACTCTGCAGGATGTGCACTGAAGCATACCTGTGCCTGCACTGAATTAGGAACAAATCCTCCTACCCTGAGTTGGGGTTAGGCCGATAAGCCCCAGATTCACAGAAACTTTTCTCACAATGGCAAATATGAAACATGTCTTCATGAGCTGCCATCAAGGAAAATGAAAACACCTTCTGTTACACACTTACCCTAAAGGCCCTGACACACCCTGTAGCATCACCTAACGTCACTGTTTGTCTTGGCCAAAAAGTTGCACTTGAACACACCGCAAAGACTAGAGCCGACGGCCAACCATGCCACCTCTCCATGCCAGCAGGCAGCGGTAGTCCCTTGTTATGATACGAGAAGACCATTTTCACACTGCTGTCGCTCACCACTCATATTATAAGTAGCCTACTAATGGAGAATAATGTCTGATAAAAAGTAGACAATGGCGCTGGCGTTGTCAGCTCTTGGTCTTTTAGTGGAAAAAGAAAAGAAGAGGCGGAGGAGACAAATAAGGAGAAACCGCACTAATGGGTGAAAGCATGGATACCACAGCAGCATGCTCAAGGGGCTTTCCTGAACCTGTGTCGAGAGCTGGAGGGAAATGTTTTTTCATCACGTTTATGAATTTGAGACACATTGCCACAAAAAAGATACCGATTATCACCAATACAACCAACGTAGTATGAATGTCAAAATAAGAGCTCCTATCTCTCTCTCTCTCTCTCTCTCTCTCTGTGCATTCACATCAAATTACTGCATGTCGCTATCTGTAAATCTAAGTTACTAACCATATATTTTCCTGGGAGCTCCTAAGCTCGCTCTGATAGTGTTTTGGAAAATATGATCGCAAGTTCTTTTATTGTGTTTTATTTTTCTTTTTCTTTCTAGTTTCTTGTTTTGGCTTTGGCCCACAGTAGCCTGTGTTCAATATATCTTGATATACATCACATATTTTTTATAGACATGTGGGCTCGGGATCTCCAAAAATGTGATATCGGTAAAATGATCTCAAATATCTCAGATCAATTGGAGGCCTTGGTAAAAACACTACCAGCACATGCATGTGGAAATGATTAAGTGTGGTTCTCTTGGACTCCAAAGCGTATAGGTGGCTATGCTAGTGCTAATACCAAAACATTGGTTGTGCTTATAGCTGACAGGTGTTTCATGGTTTTTCAAGACAAAGAGTCAGGAAAATAAAACAGCGACTCATACATGGCCATCATTTATTTGTTCTTTTCATAAGCAGAGAAAAATATACAATTTAAAATTCAAGCTTCAGCAAAAAATTCTCTATGCATTGACAACAAGCCAGCTAGCATGGTAGTTCAGCCTGCAATCTGCAGAACAGGAACAAGTATGTTTATGTAGCCACAGCCAGAGTCATGTGATACAAACAGTTCCTTCTGATCACAACCAATCACAACCAGTGTTCAAAGCCTACAAGGAATAGTACATGTAAGAGATAGTATATCACGATTCATATCGAAACTGATTCCATTATATACAATTATAGGTTAAACTTAGCATTAGGCGGATAGTCTGACCCATTCCCTATCATCAAGGTGAGATACTTAGAGTAAAAAATAGTTTGTTAATTGGTCATTTCTACACAGATTGGTTTGGAAATCACAAAACAAAATGGGGAAAAGATTTGTGGTCCAAATTCTTAACTATTTAGAACCCTAAGAACTGTTAATGTGAACTGATGTCATGAGAACTGTTTGATTTTGTGAGAACTGTTTGATTTCATGACTCAGGCAGTGAACAAAATGCAGTCCACAAGTATTACATAGATACATACTGGACAGTCTCCCGCACAGCTTAAAAAAATACTGATGCGACACTGTTCTTCTCTTTTGATAGCAATAATAGTCATTACAACAACATCAACATTATATGCTTTTTCTTCTTACATTTGGATTTTCAACAGGTTTTTCATTGGACATTCATGTGGTCTGTAAAATGTAAACGAATGAAAGGAGCCTCCCGGCGTTTGATCGCATGGAGGTAACAATACATACCATAACGTTAGCGAGAAACTTTTTTTATTTTACATCAAGAGTAACAAGAGAGAAAGAGGTCAGACATTAAATGAATCATGTTTTATACCTTTACATAAGAGTAATATTCAAACAGAATGTTATACAGAGCTAACAGACAGTATACGTATGCTCATTCTGCTTTGTTCAACAGATATGTCGCCCTCTTGGGAGTCCTTTTTGTGTAGTTTTTGCTACAAAAAACATCAAACAGTAATTCAAAATATCATTGAGTCTTCAGTAATTAACAGTGACAGTTAAGCACAAAGAGCCTCACAGCTGCGTTATAGCACGTCTTCATAAAAGGTGAAACATGTCGAAGCCAGTGTCCTTGATGCTCCAGCCACTTTTTCCTACACACAGTCTGCTAGGTTGTACAAAAAAATGGACCTGAATTCATAAAACTTCCAAGGACAGACAGAACTCATCATGAAGGTGCAAGAGGTATGGCAAAATGTTGCAGTCCAATCATGCTAAAATAATCTTTTTAGAGCTAGATTGAAGAAATGTTGTAGACTTTAGGGCATAGGTGCCTCATATTGCCAGACTGCATACTAATAGGACGTTATCCCCTCCCTGAATCTAAAATGAATAGCCTTCTCAACGCCATCGCTGACAATTTAATTAATTTCACTCTTGAGATTTCAAAGATCCGATAAGGATAATTAAAGGCATATTGTATTAATTTTAGAGTTTGCAGTCACTGTTGGACAGTTTGGGAGCGATGCAAATTTTTGAGTCTTGACAGAAGAATACATATTTTGAGGGGAGCAGAGTCCAATATTTTCTATATCAGAACTCAATGCAGTGTTTTGTTCTTCATAGCATTTTAATCAGGACTGTCAGCGTTGACCCATTAATCGCGACACCACAAAATAAATGCATTCATTCTTTTTTAAAGCATTCATTCTTTTCGAAAGAACATTAATCGTTAATATTTAGTCCCTTTAGACACACACACTTAGCTTAGGCTGGTCCAAAATTACAAAATAAAAGCATAAAACAACTTTTTTGAAACACAAAATAATAACAGAATGAAAAATATGTTTAAAACTTTAGTTGTTTGACAGCCCTAATAATTTTTTCTGGCAATAATTCATGCTTCATCTATACACCTTTTTGGGCTTTTTTAATCCATGATGACAAACTTACATGTATTCAGGTGTGGGTAACTTATAGACAGAGGTAAGACTCGGGGTGATAGCCTCAACTTTTATTCTACAAACTTGAAGGGAAATGAAGGAAGATTGATTTGCACTTTATTTAAATGCCAACAAGCCCTTATTATAAGATGATCCTGTCCTCAGAGGCTTTATTAATGCAGGTATTTTATATTTTAAACTAACAGCGAAGCACCAATAAGAACTAGAACACATCGTATCCAGCCAGAGAGCGAGCTTCAGTAACAGACTTTACTTTATATTTAAGGCAATGTAAGTTCATAGAATTTTTCCTCTCAAACTATAGATGACAAACGTAAGATAAAAACTAAAGATTCACACGTGCTGCTAAGAGTAGATGCAGCACAGACATTAATGTGTACTCGTATAACTTAAAGAAAATAACTGACTACATACACAATACTTCATGACAGCGACTGGTGTCGAATGCTAAATCCAAACGCCAAAAACATATCAAACAAAGACATCTTAACCGATTTAACTGATCATAAATTCAGGACGAGACACAAACTAAATGAAAGGAGACAGCAGCCCTAAAACAGAACCCACCATTCATTCTCAAAGCCTGGTCGCTTTAACCGTCAACTACAGCGAGCAGTTCCAAATTATAAGTGTTAGTGTCATACGATTATCAAACGTGACATTCAATTTAATTTTTTTTCTTGCAAACATACTTTGTAAAGCTTTTTTGCATTATTCCATCATTTCTGGTGTAATGATGTTCGTCTTTTGTCAGTTCAAATGTCAACATAATGTCAAATAAAATGTCCAAAAGTTGAAACGCAGTGGTTTTTTGTGTCAGCGTAATTTCCAGAAATTGAGAATGAAATGTGTTTTCTGTTTCAGGGTTGTTTTCCACTTAAAGACACTAAGAAGAGAGAGAGAGAGAGAGAGCCCCTTTGTCCCTTGAAGAGGGGTCAGACCACTGTGACCCCTTCCTCCTGCTTTGCCACTGTGGTGCTGGGAGTCAAAATGACTCACGGATAACATCCCCACCCGACCCCGCCCAATGTAAAAACCCTGATCACAAAAATATCTCAGACCCAGAGATAACCAACAAACCCAACATCATCCCAGAACCTGATCAGTTTCACCTCCTATTCCTCAAAACCTGACAGCAACTACAGACCTGGGAGGAAACAGCAGACCAAGACGTGTCAATTTCAAAAAACATCTGTGAATACATTTTCTCAGCCATGCTTTTATCTGCACTCCCAATCTTTCCATGGCATGTATAATTGTATTTGATCCATAGTCTGCAAGCAAGTTTGTATTATTTCAACAGAATGTGTTCAAATTAGGGATGAACCAGTGCATCAGTTCAACATCGGTATCGGCTGATATTGGACCTCTTGACAGATATCAGCACATCTGCAAATTATGTGGCATGAACCAATGTCTTTAGCCGATGCTTTATTTGTTGTGCCAAATTAATTTAATGTTGCCATCTACCTTACTACTGATTCAGAAAAGTTTTTTTATTGGGCAGATGAAGTCACCTGTTGAACAAACTGACTTGTTTCATTGTCAAACAAGAGAATAAACGGTGGCATTGTGGGAGTGTTGCACCAAAAAAAGTCCTGAAACAAAAATTGTCAGAATTGGCAGTTGTCTAAATTGTTATTTCAAACATTGGTATCAGCCCTGATTCTCCCAATCGGTGCAGGTCTAATTCAGATGTTAATGTACTGCCAGCCAAGCTTTTTACATCATGTTGTCATTGTTGTATTATATCTGTCCATTCCACAGTTGGTCATATTCTGTAAATTGAGCCTAAATTAGCCACAAAGTGAAACTGGGACTTGCTTCAAAAAGTCACTGGTGATACAATTAATAAATTGGTGCAATACTACAAGGTTTACAAATACATATAAGGCAAACTCTGAGGTGTAATGTGCAATGTATAAATGGATTTCTTCTATTAACTTTACAAAACACATCATCGTCAATCAATCAAGTTCAGTGATATAATCAAAGATGCTTTGTCCATTACATCTGGTCTGCACGTTTCTAAAGATAAGGAATGTTTTTACAAATCTGAACAGGAATCATTTCATGACAATGTGCTTAAAACAAATATTTAATGTTCAAAATATTCTGTTTTTGGGGCAAATTTAGTCCTGCTGCAAACGTACAACAGGTTTCTAACAGACTGTAATAAAAGGAAGTAGACATAACCCCTTGGTGTTCATTTTGGAGCCATTGCATCAGTGTCTTAAAACGACGAAAGGGGGCAACTCTTCTTTTTGCAAAAGGAACCATTTCTTTATCACCTCATGCTATTGTACCTGTAATTGAGAAGGGTGACCTGTCAACTGAAGTACACAGAAAGGGTTAACCCTTTTGGGGCCCCCAAATATGGCCACATCTGGCTTCAATAAAAACAGGACAATTGCAGCCAAAAAGCCAAAAGTAAGGCTCTAAATTGGTAACCAACAAACTAATGGGGGAATTTCAGTAGACATGTCTACTTCTTAGATACAGCCTATGATATTAAACCTTGAATAAAGGCAATTTGACAATTTTACATTTGACCCACCACCAGCAGTTTTTGTCATTACTGTCTAATTTTGAAACAAAGCAAAAAGGGGGAAAAGATGAATATTCCTGCTAGACTTGTCCTTTCAATGTTTTCTGTTTTTTTTCCCAGGTTACATTCTCATCAGATTTTCCCCTTCCCCCACCCCTACATTTCTAACACCCAACAGTGATTATAGAAAGTTTTCAAAAATCACAAAAGCTTTAAGAAATAAGTTCCACAACTGGATTTCTCAGGCTTAGTTCTTTCAGGACACATCGAGAAAATAACATTCATGTGACCCATACTGGGCTCATAGACACAATTTCAGAACTATTGTCAAATAGTTTGTTTGTCGCACGTTGTTCTTTACGCTATGCTAGCTATTGTACACAAATATTACATCCAACTTCCTGTCTACGATGTCCCGATAGGGGCTCTGCAGCAAAATACCCCTACAGACCCATTTTTTTTGTCACAATTAAAAAAAAACCCGACTGATATCAGTTGGGGCGCTTTGTGTTCCATTTTTTTCTCCGCTTGTGACACTAATTATATCAGTCTGAAACATCAGCTGATAAAGAGCGGATAAACTTGACAAAGTGTGTTCCTCATTTTCACATTTCCAGAAGGTTTTCCTCGTCCTTGGCAAATATTCAGTCCTTAGTCTCCACTGCGAGATCAGTCCGATCCCTGCATCCAAAGTTGTTATTTTTTCTTTACTTACACCAAACAGTTCATGGTGTTTGCAAAGATTTTGGTATCTGCAGCCCCATCTATAAACCCTTTGCCCCTTCTATACTCTTTCCAAATTTGAAACCCAAACTCCTGCTGTATTATTCCCAAGTATAATGTCATCTTTCATGCAGCAGCTGGGTGACAGGCTCAGTCGGCAAATACAGAGTCTGAGGCTCTTGTTTTTGGGGCTACAATAAAAGTCCAATAATGCTGCCAACGCCTATGTGTTAATATCCACTTGAATAGAGTTGAATCCTTGCAAGTCCTTCACTCAGGTTTCTTAAAGTCTCAAGCTTCATTAAAAATATGATACTGCCTTTCTTCCCAAAATACACGATCTAGTCAGCAATGATACTTTCACATTTGGCACCATCTCCTATCAAAATCAACCAATGCCACCACGGTGTAGGTCTCATGGGTCTAATCTAAATTCTTTTCCTTTCATCCCCATCCTCTTCATCTCCCTCCCCCCCACCCCAGGCCAGTCTTCTAGTTGGGGGGTGGGGGGGCTCGTGCCGCTAGAGAGCTGTAATCTGAGTCAATTCTGTGTTGGAGTTCCCCGTCGCCTGGTTCTCTCTCCTCTGATTGGGGTCTACCCCAACCAGGGGGAGCTCCACGCCTAGTCATGCCGGATTGGGTGTCCCTCCCCCATGTCCCCCACCGTCTCCGGCCTTGCAACTGTAAGCTGCCGCCACCTCCCTGGCAATGCTCCTCATCCGACCCGACTGCTGGGTGTCGAGGCGAAACGGCGACGGGTGGCAGAACTCTCGGAAGCAGCGCTTGAAGTTCTCGTCGAGGAAGGCGTAGAGCACGGGATTCAGGCTGCTGTTGACGTAGCCCAGCGCGATGCAGAAGTGCATCAGGACCAGTGTGAACAGGCTGCTCAGGTTGAAGCCCAGCGACTGAGCAAGGACCATGATCTGTATGGGGGTCCAACAGACGACGAAGGCCGCCACCACAACCAGGACCATTCTCGTGATGCGCCGCAGGTTGCGGTCTTTTTCCTTGGAGCCGGACAAGATTCGAACGCTGCGCAGGCGTTTAACCATGAGGCTGTAGCAGATGCTGATGATAGCCACAGGGATGAGGAAAGAGAAGAGGAAGACGCAGGTGCCAAACACAGGATCCCAGTGACTCCTTGGTTCAGGCAAAACAACGATGCATTCAACACCTAGTGGAGGAGAAGAGATACAAAGTAGATATTAGATCAAAAGTAGGTCCAGTTCAAAAGAGCAAAAAGAGAATTAATTGTACAGCAGCTGTTGAAGAAGGTCTGATGACCAATGGGTGTAGAAAAACTACAACAGTTTTTACTCTAATGCACTTCTTCCAGTCGCCCATCTGTGCTTTAGAGCAGGCCTTGGCCGAATAGGATTCTGGGTTGCACCACTAGATTTTTATTTATTGATCTGTCTCTCTGCGTTTTATTTATTACCTCCTGGTGCTCTTTAGGATTCAATGGAGGCAGCCTGCAGGCAAACTCTGTGCTCTCACACAGCAGGCATCAGATGCTATCAGGTAGTCCTTAGAAGATTCTATTGACCTTCAAGTTGCACAACTTCAGACTCAGTAATGGCGGACTTTGTTTTTCTGGATTGAAGTTGTAGTGTTTGGCACACATAGCTCTGAGATGAAGTCCTTTTGAAACAGAATTTAATGGAACAACTGACATTGTCTTGAGTTAAAATTGTTTTTTTCTTACATGCACCGTTTAATAGCTCAAGACATTTTTGTAAAAAAAAGTTGGATTAAGAAAGAGTGCAATCATCATATTTTACACACAGCTGTTTTTGAACTCCCTGAAGGCCTTAGGTTTCAAACTAAAGTGGTGCAAAGTATTGAACCGCCTACAGCAGCAGTTTTGTACTTTCTTGCTAAGTCAGCGTGGTAAAGCAGCAGCACACACTTTGGACCTAAAAGAGGGGATAGAGAATTAAAAATCTCACATAAAGACTTTTTTAGACGATCCATTTATAAAAGAAACAACAAATGGTCCAAAACAA
This sequence comes from Labrus mixtus, assembly GCF_963584025.1. Lineage (NCBI taxonomy): Eukaryota > Metazoa > Chordata > Actinopteri > Labriformes > Labridae > Labrus > Labrus mixtus. The sequence goes on from NC_083626.1 coordinate 27,207,159, forward strand.
TGATTGAGGGAGCTTTCTACCGTTAGAAATGCCATATTTATTTTGGGGTGTTTATGCCTTTATTTAGAGACAGGACAGTGGATAGAGTCGGAAATCAGGGATGGAGATAGAGTGGGGAGTGTCATGCGGGAAAGGAGCTACAGGTGGGTTTGAACCCGGGCCGTCCGCCTGGAGAACCACAGCCTCCGTACTGACCATTAGGCTACCGGTTGTTTTAATCATAACTCTAAAGTGAGTGGAAATAATAAAACATTTTGAACAGTTAGGTATAGTTGGTTTGTGGAGAACACTGCAGCAACAGCATGTTTGCACTCCATATTTTAGTTACTCTGATTATAAAAATTGTTCCTCCACAATCTGACTGTGTGGTCCCTCAACCACCGCCGTCCTCATTCATGAACGGTCGTCTCCGACCTCCACCTCAGCAACAAGGAAGTGTACCACTTAGCTTCCTTTAGTGTCTTTATCTTTATTTTCCTTCTCCTCCAAAAGTCACAAGTTAATTCTCATTTTCTTGTGTCGTCGATCTTGGCTGCAAAAAGACGCATCAATGCACTGCTTTTTTTTTTTGTTTCAAATTAAATACAGGATGCGCCTACACGCTCGCTTTGCACAGCATAAATACATATACAGTAGAGATAAAGGCAGATCAAAGGAATAGGAGCATGAACTGGTGAAAGCAAGAGTTGATGTATTATTTCATTTGATGCATTTCTCTCCGGGGCTCAGAGTGAACACGATTTACGGTCTGTGGTTGTCCCCAGTAAAAATGGAAGCCACAGCCCCCGGCCCCATTACCAACCATTGATCAAAAACACAGTAAAAGTCTGTGTGAAAGGACAGGAATAGTAATAACCTGCTTGATGGGGCTGTGAAGTTTATGTGTTGATAAAAAAAATGCTGTAAAAAGGCTCCCTCGCAGCGAGTCGGAGAATGAAGGGTGGGCTTTAAACCAAGAGAAAAATAATATCAGTATTGATCCTTGTGGGGAAATAATCTGACGTCATGAAAGATCAGAAGACAAACAGAGATATGTAGACATAGACGCTGCCTAGGTAATTGGAGCGGTACATCATTGCGGGTGCCATCTTTGAGTGGTCTGCCATGATACATAATGAATGTAAGCCTATATCTATGTTTTAAATATTCATGAATCACCGATATGTGAATAGATTTTCAAGTCTCTTGTCTTGTCACAAACACCCAAGTGCTCTCTTTCATAACTTTAATGTGAGGTGTACTGGGATTTTCTACTAAGGCCATTATACAAGGCGCTTTTTCAAATGTAGCCTATGGAGACGTAGTGCAGCCAATTTAGAACAGAGCTCCTCAACTTGCCTCAGGACCCTCCACCAACCTCCACTCAATTTCAGATATTTTTCAACCAATCAGATTTATTGAACGGAAACATGGTGCAGTTTGGACGCATGTGTCAGAACAAAGAAAAGGAACAAGTACAAAATGTAGACTTGACACTTTATTCCCCTCCCCCACCCAGGTACACTTTCACTACCCTCCACGACCAGACCTTTTGGGTCAGGACCCACCAGTTGAGAGCCACGGATTAAGAAGAGACATATCTGCTCTGTTTATCTGAACTCAGGAGGTCATTTTCTAAGAATTACGAGAAAGTAGCAGCCGGTCTGATTGTATTTAAAACTCTACTGAATGCATTACAGACTCATATCTGTGCAAGCACATCTGCTCAGCTGATCCTGGAGAAACACTGCAACGTCTGCATTTTCTGCAGAACGCGGACATTTCAGCATTTCTGAATGCAAAACGCTTCCATCCATCCATTTTCTTCCCATTTATCCGAGGTCGGGTGACGCTCGCCACAGGTGAAGCAAGTCAACCCCGACGTCTTTCTCCCCAGCAACTTTTTTTTGCCAGCTCCTCCTGAAGGATTTCTGAAGCGTTCCCCATGCAAGACAGGATATATAATCACTCCAGCGACCTCTGGGTCTACTTAGGGGTCTGCTCTCAGTCGGGCGTGCCTAGAAAACCTCCAAAGGGAGGCGTCCAGGAGGCACTCGAAGCAGATACTCGAACCACTTCAGCTGGCTCCAGTCCATGTGAAGGAGAAGCGGCTCTACTCCGAGCTCCCCCTGAATATCTAACCCTGTTTCCATGGCTGAGCCCAGCCACTCTCCGGAGGGAACTAATTTCAGCTGCATATATATCCGCTTCCATAAATAGCCTTAACGATAGACTAATATGTTGGCCTTAAATGTCACTGGTTTGTCTACATAGAGAAACACGGTACACTTGTACAACAGAGTATTTGGGTAAGCCGGGAGGCGGCATCGACCTGTTTACATCTATGGGACAAACAGATCGTCAGTCCTCCTTGTGATGTCCATAAAGCACCGTCTGCCACAACATGTCAAAATGTTAAAACCAGAAAATAAAGCAGAGTCACAGTTCCATCGTTTCCCCCCCCCGTCCAGCAGTTACATTGTGTGATGTGTGATCAACATCACAGTCGTGTGGGACAGCTACCCGGTCTGTAGATCATCTTCTCATTTCACCCTTCATTTCATCTCCTCTCCCCTGTCTTCTTCAGCCCCTATTTTTCAAACAGTGTGGACATTTCTGACAGCCAACCTTGGGAACGCTGATTTATTATAAAGGACTTAGTTTCTTTTCTGCTCAGAGACGGGTTAACAGCTTGTTTGTCCACTGATGTACACCACTACAACAAGACCTTAAAACTAACTACAGCCTCTCTGTACTTCTATACAGCTGCACTTAAACTCTAAATGAACAGAGATGGTGTAGTGAAAATGGCCACTTTACAAAAAGGTAGTGTGTTGAATTTTCACATGGCTGCCACTTTAAGGTCACTCCAGTCATAAAGTACGACTATCTGTTTGACAGACTTAAATGTCTCCTCGCTCACATTTAAGTTGAGGTACTTTTTAGCTCCATTCATCCAGCTTCTGCCTTGATCTTCAATAGATCCAATTTCTTTTCTTTCTTTTTTTTCATGGGAGCAACTTTTCAATTCATTGCCTTTCTGTCAGTCCTCTTTTGTGTCTTTATACTTTCTTTACACTTTTATAAGTGGTGCTGTATTCAAGGAGAACATCAGAGTCACCTCAAAACATGCTCTTTTATTGTTAAACTTTATGAAACTATCTGGATAATTAGAATAAGCATGGCTGTGTCTCAGTTGGTAGAGTCGGTCGTCTCTCAACCGCATGGTCGGGGGTTTGATCCCCAGCTCCTGCAGCAACATGTTCAATGTGTCCTTAGGGCAAGACACTAAACATGGCAGCCTCTGCCGTCAGTGTGTGAATGGGTAGAGGTGATCTGTGGTGTAAAAGTTAGTCAGAAGACTAAACTAGACAAGCTCAAGTAGGGTTTAGAACAAGAAACTTCACAGACATGTTTTGGGGAGCTCTGAGACTTATTCAAACTTGTTGAAAATGAGGATATGTGACCTTTTAACTTTTTTAAATTTCATGTGTTGTCTCTGCATTTATGCCCGATCCAAATTTCACCCTGGGACAATAATTTATATTCAATTTAAATTGAAACAAGGAATAAAAAGCCCAAAAATATAATAGAATAATAATATAATAAGCTAGAAGAATTTAGCAGCCACTTTCATCAACACACACACACTTTACTAGATATTAAAGACCCACCCATCACATTAATTCATGAAAACATGTTGACTTGTTCACGTTGAACACATGCACCTAAGGGCGGTTATATAGCTGAGCTCTCATCTCTGTGAGAGGCTGACGTCTGATAGGTGGAAATCTCAGACTGAATTTATTGCTGCTCCATTAAAGCCTCTCTGCCGCAAAAAAAAAAAAAAAAAAAAAGGTCAAGCTGCCATCGCACGATACCGTTAGCAGCAATCACTCAACGGCTTTTTCAGAGTATCTCACCTTTTGAAATGTCAGTGGATGACTTACTCTTGCCTCTGTTTCCATGTGATGCAGAGTCGACTCATTTCTCAAATGCAGTGAAATCGTATCAACAATTAGCCCTGATTAACCCTCCGGATTTCAAGGTTTAAGGTCAAACATGTTCAAGACAACATGTGGGGGAAAAAGGAACGTTTGTGATTTGTCGCTACAACGAATAATATTTTATTTCATAATAAATTATTTAACCTCTAGAAGTTTGACATTTCATCTTCTGATTCTGCTCCCCAACACAGCTTTGCTTTTCCTCAAACCTCTCTCATTTTCTTTTTTGCTTTCTCTCTCTCTCTCTTTTTTTTTTAACCAGGAATCTGTGTCCTATTCTGGTTTCCATTTCACAGTCGATGATTCTCCACCTCTGCTTCGGTCCCTCTCATTTATCACTTCTTTCCCCTCGGTTGCGTTTTGCCTACCACTTATATTTTCTTTTTCCTCCAGCTTGGATGGGAAGCGGTTTTTTTTTACACCTTGTTCCATCCATTTCCTTCAATTAATTGATTTTTGCTTCTATTTATTTTAATTGTTTTTGTCCTCAGCCCCTCTCCAGACATTTTTATCATTTCTTGATTTCTTTTACGTCTCTGATTATCATCTTTTTTGTCTCGTCTTTGTCCTACTCTGCTCGTCTCTTTCACTTTTATTCTCCCTTTCTAGACTTTCAGTTCATTTACTTCTCCAAAAAAAAAAATGTCTTCGTTTTTCCTAAACCTATTTGACATCGTTTAGAGACGACCAAATTCAACCCACAATGCACTGCTGTTTGGTTCACTTCTCTTGTTTGGTCCGGGATGCATTCTCACCTAAGGCGACCCAAACTCTGGTGCACTTGGAAGCCGAACCAAGACCCCTCTGATGGTCACGGTTTCTGAGTTGGGAAGTCATTCATCCGACTTCAGTGTGTGTGTGTGTTTTCAGTTCAGAAAGTCTGAATGTTGTAACAAAGAAGATGTGTGTAATGTCTCTGTTACATGTTATATTTGAAGCAAATCATTGATACGTGAATTAGCCTATTAAAAAGTACCTTAACATTGACTAAAGATATTTTTCCCTCCATGTTGATGAGGAATATGTCGGCAAGTCAGGCACCTAATTCTTCAACTCTTAATTTCCGTCTTGTTGTTCAGACTTGAGCAGGCGTTTCTGGACCTTTTCCAACTTGGAAACTCATTTTTTTAGACGTGTCCGACACCCCGTGAATGCAGCTACTGCCCCGACTAGTGACGCTTGGTTACGGGGACATTTGACATGCTTTTGGTGCGATTGACAAAATGCAGTCTGAAAGCAAACCGAAACCAAATGCAAAGTGCAACAATGTCTCACCGAGTCCACCAAAACTTTGTATGTGAAAGCGACCCTAAGTGGACCAGAGTTTGGTTCTTTGGACCCCACCAGAGTTCATTTGAGCGTTCACACAACACCACCCCAAACTAAACCAAACGAACTCTCAGAAAAAGTGCACCAGAGTTCTTTTCAAGCGACTAAACGGCTAAGGTGTGAATGCACAAGTTACTTTACTTTTTTCATTTTTTCCCCTTTGTTTTTCCTGACATCAGACAGCAGCTCCCCTTTTCTGTCTCTTCTCTGGTCTTTCTTTCTCCTTGTCTTGGTCACTCTCCTTCTTATGATTTTCCTTTTTTTTTTAACCTTTATTCTCTGCAGATAATATCTAATTTCCCCCCTCGCTCTCTCCTGCTATTGCTTTTGTTTTCTCCCTGCTCTTAGTGCTAATCTCCTCTGCCCTTTCCTTTCTTCTCTTTTTCAATCAAAGCTAAACAACATCCTCCCGTTTCATATCTTCTACCTTTCCTTTCGCTCTATCACCCGTCGTGACCATCTCTTTCTTCTCCTCCCCTCATATCTTTCTTTTGGACAATAGATGTGGTCTCTTAGTGATTGGATTCTGCTGACCTCCCACCTCCACACGAGAGCTCGTTAACCAGCCACCTCTGTTGCCGCAGAGCCGAAAACATCCTCTACAACCAGTGAGAGTTTAAGGCATTCAAAGCCTCAGGAAAGAAAAACACAACAGCAGGAAATTAAAAAAACTCTTCACATGCAGACCTGTAATTATCGTCTACATGGTGTCAATGCATTTAATATATTTTAATTGTGTGGCCAACTAAAGCAATGATATGTGAAATGAAATGTTGTCACATGTCATTACTTTGCTTTGTTAATAAGACGATGAATCTACCTTCAAAGTACAAAGCAGTGAAATAAAGTAAAGGCATGAACACAGTCAGAGAAGCACTAAAGTGTAAGACAGATTATATAACAACTAAAACACCTTTCTATTTGATTTCAAAGTTAGCTGAGCACACAGAGAGGAGAACTGCTAGAGGCCAAAAGCTTCAGTCTGAAGTGGATCTCAAAGTGTGAATAAGTCTCTGAAGTCGAACATGAGGCTGCTCATAACCTTCTCAGGTTTCTGCTTTTCTTTTATACACCAGTATGTGTAAGATATTTAAAATACAGAACATCCACACACTTTATTATTGTGGAGTTGTTTTTGAGAACTGAGTGTGTGTGGACAGGATTATTTTTCAAACCGGGGAGGAAAGCCAAAGTTTAAAAAATACCCGTCTACATGTGGACTGAGCCTTAGTGGTACTGGGCATACACTGGACGGACAGTCCTCAGCTTTAAGAAACTCTTCATCCTGTTAAAAGTCCTCCTCACTCCTCCCCACAGTTTGACACCTGAGGAGCTCTCTGAAGGGTAAAGAAGCTTTGTGTTTAAAAGGAATTGGTCTTCACTTTCTTAAGAGTTCAAAAATCCAGATTCTATGGATGTTCTAAAAAATGTCACTGGGAGAAACTCTCTCCACAAACACAAAATCACGAGTGATGAGATGGGAGCAGTTATTTACAAACCAAAACAAATAAGCTCCCTTTCCTGTACAGTGCTGATATAAAGCAGGACTAAATAAACTGCTGTTGAGCTGAAACTAATAAACTTCAAGGAAACCCTGGGGGTGGGAATCTTTCAAAATCACATGATTTGATTACATTCAGATTCTTGGGGTCACGACCGGATTCAAAATGGATTTTTCGGTTCAAACAGAATCCAAAAACAAAATACATTCCTTTCGTTTTTTTTTTTCCAAACAGAAAAGCGCTGACTGTGTGCTTCCCTCACCAAACTGTGGCTGTTTTCAAAACTGCCTACAATACAAGTTGTACTTCCTAATTTGGCTAAAATGCAATATGTATGCTAAAAACACCCAGATGTCGTACTGATCCTGGAAAAATCTACAGTATGCTTAAGACCAGTCTGCCTCGAGTACTGTTTCCCACAATGCAAAGCGCCAAGTCAGAGAATCTAACTGATCCTAATCAGATCAAACCACTCAAAGAAACCACAAATTATCTTTTTTGATTCTCAGAATCATGAAAACTCAAAATGAATGGTTTACACTGTTGCTGTGTTTGCTGTCAGCTCGGCTGTTGTTTACTTCAGCATTCAAAGACCGCTAACCAGCTTAGGCGGGGCGGGCATACTGCATAATAACCACAGACGGGCAGTCAAACGATCAGCAGGAAACGGATCAATGAGGCCGTCTTTTTATCTCTTTTGGATTATGGTGACATCGTCTACTCTATCGGAAAGCCTCTGCCTCCATTACTCGCCATATAAGGACGTCTAATAGGCTTTATTTATATTCATTTACATTCCAAGACAACCTCTATGTGTATAATAAAATAACTAAAGCTGAAATGTTGTGAGACTTTTCCATAAAGATAAACATTTAACAAGTTCACCACCACCCAGTAATCTCAGCTCCTCCACTTTATCACCTCTCTCTCTCTCTCTCTCTCTCTCTCTCTCTCTCTCTGCAGTATTTTTCAGGCTTAACAAAAACATAGCAATTTTCTCCAACAGTTATAGAAATTGTCCGTTTCCCTTCCTCTCTATTTTTTGATTTCCTGTCAGCCTCCTCTTGTTTCTCCCCTCGTCGATGCTTTTAAGAAGTGAAAAAAAAAGGACTCCTCATCGTGTCAGATTTGGGCTGAGAGCAGCTGTGGCTGAAGTGCTTTGATTATGTGGGAGAGTTACCCTCCAATTCAGGGTATCGTTGAGGACTCCAGCTGTGTCTCGGTCCAGTTGTTTGGTCTGCATCAGAGTCCGATGGGCAGCTTCCACACCAGCGCAAACATCCTGGAGCTGACAAGTGGACATTCAAATCTGTGTATTTATGTAACCCCTTTCAGTGTGTGTGTGTGTGTGTGTGTGTGTGTGTGTGTGTGTGTGTGTGTGTGTGTGTGTGTGTGTGTGTGTGTGTGTTTTCCTATGCCTAGTCATTTTCAGACATCTCCTCAAGTTGACACACGTGCGTGTACGTTCGTTCCATGTGTTTGTGTCCTCCAAACATTTGTGTGTCCACGGGCATGTCTGCCAACTCTCTGTGTTTTCTGAGTGTGTGTGTGTGTGTGTGTGTGTGTGTGTGCATATGTAAGTGTGTGTTTCTCACCCAAGGCTATACAGCACTTGTCATAAAAGGTTTATGTGATTGGGAAGGAGGGACAAAACTACAGACACTACACTACACACACACTCTCTATAAATGGTGTTTCTCAGTGTGAGCGGCTCCTTTTATTAATTTCCTTCCATCACACTTTATTACTTTTTATTTAAACATTTTCTTTCTAATGTTTCATTAACATTCAGCAAGGTTGGAAATTAACTTTTTCACCTTCCTGTCACTGTGGCTGCTGGGTTAAAACATCTACCCGCCACCCAGCACAATGTAATGACCTATATCATAATAATCAAGGACTACAGTATTCAAGTAAAAAATATTTTTATGAATATGAAAATAAAGACATGCTCTTTGTCTCGCTCTTCAGAGCCCTGCGGTCAGTGAGCGTGAAGGACCATCGGAGCACAACAACCAGAAGACGGGGATTCACTGAACGTTGCTTTCTGGCATAAATCAATTTATGTTACTTTTATTTACCCGCAACTATGGGCTCCCAGGATGTGCAAATACACCAGACACTGGCAGGTTGTTATAAATCCTGAAGTACGGAAAATCTAAACCAATAAAACCACGTGAGTATTTTTAATACTACACTTTTTTTTTTTTACCATTTAATTTGACCAATCAAGGAAGCACTTTGGAGACTGTTTCAGGACAATGCTAACATTTCACCAACTCCTTCCATGCACATCACAGATCTTCATGACAAACTTGAAGATCTGTTAATAACAAAGCGTCTCTCTGCACCTTTAAGAAAAAGCTAAAGACCCAGCTCTTTCATGAATACCTACTAACTTAATGATGATGGTCTCCATATTATTGATGATGATGATGGTAATGACGATGGTTTTTGTTTGATAACGACGACTTATAAGATGGTTTCTATACTGATTAGAGCTCTCAAGAACTGCCCTCAATGTTGTGCTTTGCCTCTGGTCACTTCCTGTCAGCACCTGTGTGTCCAATCGGACTCAAAGCTGATCGTTTGCTCTTACTGACATTGTTCCTTTTTTTCTAGATCCTTGCTTGTGTTGTTCTTACTCTCTGATGTACGTCGCTTTGGATAAAAGAGTCTGCTGAGTGAATTGTAGAATATCTTGATTCCTGATTTAGACTTTCTATTCATTTTACCTAAATTATTTGTATACCTCCATTTTGTTCTGAATTGTTTCCTTTTATGAACTCATGCCTAGTCTGTATATGTGCTGTATGCCAATTTATAGTTTTACCATCACACTTTGACTATAAATACAAAAATATGTTGGGTTATTAAGGATGCACCCGATGGATCCTTCGTCGGCCGCAGAAATAAAAGCTACACTTGGCGGCCAAATATGAAGGACCTTCTAAATTGCACAAGCCTTGACGCACCGCTGTGATGTAATTAACCTTCAAATGCGCACCTCGAAGGGTGCAGCCCTAAAATGGGGACATGGCCATTTGCGTCGTTTACGTTTGCTTGTAAACCCGGCACAGTCGTGGAAGTCTTGCCTCAAGGTCATTTAACTCAACCTGCTATTTTTGTTGAAGTCTGACAACCAAGTGCAAACGAGTTGCAGGAAGCTGTTTTATGATTTCATCAATCTGACACTATTTCAGTCATTGCACTGTGTTTCACATTGACCAGGGTTACATCATATCCTGAAATGTGACACAGTAGCAACTGACACTGTAATGCACTCCAAGAATTTAAACATGGACATTGATTTTTAAAAGTGTGAAAGGAGGCTGTGAGGCTGTGAAATACTGAGTCATTGGTGAGATGTGAGGGGGGTATTCTGGGTTATTTTGTTTCATCAAGGTGGACAGATGTGTGTGATGGCAGATCTAAAAATGAAAGGCTTCAAATGTCCTGCTTCTTTTCAGCTGCTTGAAGAGGTTCAGTGAACCGGACTCCAGATTTTAAATCAAGGCCGGTCAAGACCAACACTGACAGGCTATTTTTCCACATCATTACTTGGATTCTGAGGAAAAACTCCCCTTTCTAAAACAACAAATAACTTGGTGCTACGGTCTAAGTGAGTGACATGCCCCCCTGCACACAAGATGAGGATTTTTCAGTGATATGTATGGTCTTGGTCTTGGTCTTGACTTGGTCTTGATCCCTAAATGTCTCGGTCTTTTCTCGGTCACTCCAGTCTCTGGTATGTCTTGGTCTCGGTTAGTGTGGTCTTGTCTACAGCAGTAGTCAGTCTGTGAAACCTATAGAGTAGCTTAGCATGATTAGCAGCTCATAAAGTTACTCCTTGATTATTTGAGACTGGCGTCGGTAAAAACCTTCATTTCAACCTCTGCCTGAACGGTTTGTTTTAGCTGCTGTCTCTTTAAGGCGCCCCTCCGTACGCGCCAACTTTCTTCTGATTGGCCAGATCTCTGGAAGCCTTCTTGAGGGCAGAACGCTGCAGGGCTGCCAGAGGATGGCTGCTCCCCAGTGCTGGGAGAAGAGAGCCCAGGTAACAGTTTTCATGGTTTTCATAACAGGGGACTACTGCTTGATTTGCAGAACAAGCCGTTTAGCGCCCTCTGCAGACTCATCCTGAGATTACTCCAGCAAATGTTTACCTCATGAGCTACAACTTTGCCCACATTTAGTATGAACATCCAGCATTGGAACACTATGTGTGAGTTTTAAAATGGGGTTCATCATAAGGGGGGAACTTTTAAAAAAATGTAAATCTGAAAGTAAAAATCCACCAATCCAATTAAGAATTCTCCTGAGTAATTCATGTGTGACACGCCACCTCTTCAAGCTCTTATGGATAACTGTTTTTCCAATAGCTTGCTAATTGGAGATATACCACAGCCTCATAGATGATGGACCGTGTCAGCTTTAATCATGCATTGTTACCATTATGACCTTTCATTAGCATATCCATTTGCTTCTGTGATTACTCATTCATTAAAGTTTAAAAATAACAGCAGAGGGTACACCGAGGAATGAGTTCTGACATCCAATCTCAAATCATGTCATTCAACATTATCATATAAAGGGCACCATACGTTTATAATCCAGGCCTTTTGAATAAACTCATGAGTGTTCATATGGCCGGGCAGTCATCCTTCCTCCTGATTGGTGGAGAATGTAAATCAGGGTGTTTATAAATGTTGATCCCTTTTTTGCTTAATGCCTTGAACAATGGGCCTCGTCCACCAACCATTCTTAGGAACAGATTTGTTCTTAAATCCTATTTACAATCTTTTCAAGAAGATTCTCAGATTAACCGGTGTGTTTTCTTCTTTGGGATTTGTTCTTAGGTAAGAACAGAAACAACTCAAAAGCACTCTTAGGGACATTTGAGTTCTGACCGGCTCGGGCAAACTGAACGGTTATTGCACTCAATTTAAAACTATAGTTGAATAATATTTTTGGGTTTACATTACAATATTTTGTTTTATAATTAATCAAATGTTTAATATTTGTATGATCATAAAAATCTGACTGGTATGTTAGTAACAGGATTTTGTAGTTGATTTTGATTTTTACTAGAAGCCAATGAAGGAAGGAAAGAATGGAAAATAATTTGGGAACAACGGCTGGTTTCCCATGCTGCATTTTGGACTAACTGTGAACGGTTTGGTGCTGATTGGCTGAGAGAGTTAAAGTAGTCTAAACGGGAGAAGACAAAAGTGTGTATTCGTTTTTAGAGCTCTGAAGGGGGGAGAGCATTATTCTGATTTTTAGATATTTCTTGGTTGCAGGAAACAGGACTGTACAAGCTTAGTGGTGTTAGGGTCAAAGGTCATGTGTAAGTCAAAGATGATTCTAAGATTCATAGGGTTTGGTTTGGTGTTTGATTGAAGAGAGCCAATAAACTGTTCAACTGCTGTTGTGAAATGATCAGGCCCAAGTCAAAGTATTTTAATTTTGTCTGGGTTAAGATGACCCAGACAGAGACTAAAACAGTCTCTTATGAAGAGAAGATAATTGATTCAAGTTTATTGGTTTTGCAGAAAAGTAGATCAGAGTATCATCGGCATAGCAGTAATATGAGATATCATGAAATCAGTTGAAAATATGAACCCAGTAGCAGCATATATAAATAGCTGAAAATACACAAATGTTAGATTACAATGTAATAAATAACATGAATAAAATGCAGTTTCTGTTTTGACTGTGTCACACTAGAGCTACTGTATCTGATTGATTGATATCAATGTTGTTTTCTGCAGCTCTGACAGACAACTCTGCAACCGCACAGAACTGCTGCCATGAAACCAACTCTGACACACTTCCTACAAGTCTTTTAGAAGGATTAGTCAGCCCATCCATTAGTGACGACAGGGTGCCAGATGATTATAGCCTCCTTCCTGCCACTGTGTCCTTGGGCAAGGCTTTTGACCCCAATTACTGAGAGCGGCGTGCCATTGACTTTCCCTGCAGCTGTCAGGTTATGAATCCACTTTGTCCCCTCTCTGTTTGTTCAGAGGAGAGGAGAGGGGTAGAAGCCGAGTGGAGTGATCCTCTACCATCACTGAATGTCAATTTGCCGTACAGCTAGCAGCCACTTCAGAACACACGTGATAAACAAACACAGGCTGCAGGACGGAAACAACAAATTATACATGTGTAGGGAAGCCAGAAAGAGGGGAGATGTAAAGAAGTAAAAAGGGAATGGCTGAGTAAATTGTGGGGGAGGAAAAGATCTGAATCAGAGTAAAGTTGAAAGATGAAAAGATAATAGAGATAAGTGAGTTAATAAAAGATGTAGAGGAAGGTCATGCAAAGAAATGAGGGTAACTTAGAGAATAAGAAAGAAGAATATGTAGGATGATGAAGCCTAATGACAAAGACTGAGTGTGGTGATGAATTGAGCGGAATGTGAATCAAAGGATAATGAACCAAGGACAAAAAATGATAAACAGCAAATAAGTCTCAAAGAGACAGAAAATAAATATAATCCAGAGAATGTGGAAGAAATGCAAATGAAATTAAGAAGTTCAAATTGACACTAGTCCACTAGAACCTCGACTTCTGCCGAGCTGGTTTGGTACCTTTACATATTGGTGTTGTTGTTTTTTTGTGCCTTCACACAAAAGCCCCTCTAGTTTATGAGCTGACTCACACCTTTGTTATCTTCTTTATTTTTGTGAGCAGCGTTAGACGTTTGGCAAATATGCTCATCTGCCCAAATGTCGATGAGGCGTTTGACCTCTTGGCTGCTCAAGTCAACCCATGACTCATTTTGTCTGTAGGCTAACTAGAAATGTTTCTTACCATCTTTGAGCTATCCCAACACACACAGTGTCCAGTACGCATGGCATTATGTTTACCTACGCAGAGGGAAAAGGAGGCTGTGACGTTCAGTAGTGGTGAACGGACAGCCCTGCGTTGGTGTGAGCTTTGGCCAGCTTTATGATGCTACAGCATGAGCACAAAATACCCCAGGGAAAAACTGCAATAATGAATAATTTTATCATCTCAATCCGAACAAAACAAACGAGCTACAGGGGAGAAATCAACCTTAATGACTGAAAAGAGAAGATGGCAACAAAAATAAAGGAAATGAAAAAGGAGGGAAAGAGGATGACGTTTTTTTTCATCAAATGCAGCACACCTGAGGGACTGAGGTGGGAATGAGATTAGAGGAGGAATGAACGTGTTGAGAATTGTGCAAAAAATGAAATGAGGGGATTGATAAACAGATGCAATTGACATTAAAGAGATTACAATGACAATTAGCAACCAAGACTGTTATGACTAATGTTAAATGTTTGATGAAAAGTGATAAGTCCTTTGATTAAGAAACAGGGATGGCACTGATACAAATCCGATCAAAGCGATGAGGATAAACATGCACTAAAGAGACATAAATGACATTCATGGAGAAGTAGGAAAGGAGGGAAGGAGTGTGCATACAGGAGATAAATAGGAAAAGGCAGTAGAGCAGAGAGAGAGAGAGAGAGAGAGAGAGAGAGCCTGGTGCACATGTAGCTGTGCTGTAGAGTAGACTAATAAAAACGATTATAGGATAAGCCTTTAGCTGCAGGCTGAGACTGGATCGATATCTTACCACTAGACCTCCCGTTTGCCTGCTGGCTACAACATACTACTCCATTAAACTGCAAAATAGTCCTGATAATAGGTGTGTTATGTGTGGACAAAAACGCCCTCACTTACTGTGTCTTGTAATTTTCTTCCTGCTTAGCATCGACTTGAATATAAAAGACATAATGGTTGTTTTCCTTCCTCTGTGCACTTCAAAATCATCTTTCATTTATTCAATATTGACTTATTTACGTCTACAAAGAATATTACAAATTGAGTTCTGTACATATAAACATAAATGTGTTGCAACAGATTCTAAATTGGCTTTTAGGATGGATTAAAAAGAGATCATTGACTTCTTTAGCAAACATCAAGGATATCTCCCAGGTGCTGGTCGGACTCGGAGGGTAAAATCAATGCACTGACAAGCACGAACCTGACCATGCAAGCTTTTGAAGAAATGGTAGAAAAATCAATTCTGAAATTGACAGGCAATCAGTGAAGGGCAAGAAGGATTGGAATAACAAGATTATCTCTCCTTGAGCGTGTTTGCAGACAGGTAACAGAGTTCTGCAAGAAATTCTTTCTTGCTTAGAAAAGAGGGAAGCTCGATGTGGTTTCAAGCCACGAGGTCTTGGGATTGGAGCTGATTAATATATTACCTCACGAATTAAGATTTAAATTTCTGAATTAAATTAGCTCAATAGAAGGTTTCTAACTTTGCAGCAGAATGACTAACATAATATAACAGTCAGATGAAGTTAAAGGGACCCAGGATAGCACCCTGAGGTATCCCAAGAAATTGGTGCGATGGAGAACTAGGCTTCTACTTTGGTTAAATGTTTAAATACTTTCAAATGTGAACTCCATGAACCTAGCGCATCAGAACTGATGGCAGAAAAATATTCCAGGGATAATACTAAGGCAGTTTGGAGTGTTTGGAAATTGCAGCAACTCTTATTTTGTAAAGTGTTGAAACAAACTGGTAGCACCCCGTCAATCTATTTCTTTTATTAAAGCAACATTTTACTGTACATGATGCAGCTGCAAGCAAGCACACACTGACATTTACGCCTTCCTTTTTACATTTCCTTTGTTTAAGTCCACATGACATGATGAAGTATAACCTTTTCGGTTATCCCTCTCCTGCAGTAAGTGATTGAAAAAAACATCAAAATCTCTTTGAGTACAGTGAGGGTATTAAATAGACCAGTAAAGATCAGCCTTCTAGTTTCACTGTTAGTTCAACCATTTGGTGGGAAGATTTCTTTTTTGTATCATCATAAAAAGATGTCCAGCCTGTATCTGCTCAAGATTTTTATTAACAGACAGTTATTAATATAAATGTATAAAAAGTGCTGAGAAATGATTCACTTGAGAGAACAGACAGGACTAGATACTGAAACATTAAAGGCCGATGCAGAACCAATTTAATCGAGGACAAAATATGTTTTACCACAATCTTTGGAACAAGGAGGCTAAAAAAAGTTTATCTAGTTATTTTTGCTTTGGGTTTGTATAGACCTTGTACAAGGACCTGTTAAGGTTACCGTAGAAATGGCAGAGTCTCATTTTGGCCATTTTAGGAGAGGAGCTGCCATCTGTGAGCTGTAAACTTAAAACAGAAAGTTTGTCACGATGTCCTGGCCTGCCAGCATGATCACATCACACACACAAGCTCATAATCCTATAAGGCATTGCTGTGAAACACTCACACACACACAATTTAGTATGCATAGAGTAAAATTTGTTGCACTGCAATACTTTTCCTGTAATATGCTACCATAAATCCACGAGTGTGTTTGTGTGTGTGTATTACA
This sequence comes from Labrus mixtus, assembly GCF_963584025.1. Taxonomy (NCBI): domain Eukaryota; kingdom Metazoa; phylum Chordata; class Actinopteri; order Labriformes; family Labridae; genus Labrus; species Labrus mixtus. Next base: position 27,223,386 of record NC_083626.1, read on the forward strand.
AAAATATGTGAAAGCCTGGGAGAGATGATGACACACAAAGACAAAGGACCCAGCTGGATCCACTCAGCAGAAACTGATAAGCAGATATAGGAAGAGAAATGAAACAGGTCTATTTCAGACTCAGACTGAAGCTGGGGTTATCTATCAGGTGTTATCAGGCATCAGAGAGAGAGAGAGAGAGAGAAAGAGAGAGAGAGACAGAGAGAGAGAGACAGAGAGAGAGACAGAGAGAGAGAGAGAGAGAAACTGCAACAAGAGTAAACTTTTCCAACTGTTTGGTTCACTTTTGCCTATGGTAAAAAATCCATTTGGTGTTAATTCAAATACCTCTGTAGCTCTTTCATACAACTCTTTGTCATTCTCCCGACCTAATACACTGCATGTTCTTATTCTCTAAACCGACCCACATGAGTTACGGCTGGGCGATAGAGACCAAAACTCATATCTCAACATTGTTTACGTTTATCCATATTTTTCTATAGAGAAATAATAAAAACAAAGTATCATCATGTATTACCTCAGGAGATTCCCCCCCCCACCTGTCTGACAGTCTGGTGGATAGTCCCCCTCTGGAGAACCTCAGGTGCAATCCTCCTGAAATGATCTAGATATTTGAATAGTATATAATATAATGCATAAGTGAAACAGCTCTAGACTTAATTGATTTAAATGTCTTTGTGTATCAGATGTTAATTCATGCATTAATGGAAGTCCAGTCTGTGAAGCTTTTGTCTGAGCACGATTTACCAACAGATGTTCCACTCAGAACAGAATTGAGTCGCATGTCCGATGAATCAAGGCTTTTAATATTATCTCTAAGAGTCAGACGGATCACTAATCACTTTGCCCGCTGAATCACGATGAATGATAAACTGTTACAGAGGAGCGAACTTTTTTAATAAAACCGTTAGACGACCTATGAAGATGAAAATGAACCTTCTTTTTGATGAGCTCGTTCATGTTGCAGCAGCTTCACACTATCTAATGCTGTATCAAACACGATACTAGAATTAAAGGCTTTATGTTATTTTTTGATCCAGTAGATGTCGCCCTTGAGCACCAGCATGAAACCAAAACAACTTGCGCTGCATTGTTGTGTTAGCATGCTAATGCTAGCGATCTTTATTATGCTCGTATCTTCACACTGCATGTAAATTTACCTGAAATTACCGTGATCCAGAAACACAGTTAATCAGTGAGTACAGTATGTTATTCTTCTTTTCTCTAGTCCCTCAATTAAACAACTTTTATACGCGAGGTGATGAGCCGGCCGGACGTTCCGGCGATGTAAACAAAGTGAAGATAGGACTCGGAAAACTCGGAAAGCATCACAGACAGTGGGACTCGGGTGTTACACCCATTGTAGACAGTCATGACTCACAGAGTTATTTTCAGAGGATATACTTGATTTCTACATTTAAGTGTGAAAAATCGCATATAAAGACTTAATCCACCATCCATCATAAATCCATCATCCAGCATAAAAAAAGGGATGCATCGGTTCAACATCAGTATCCAAAAATATCTGTTGACAGATATTGACACATAAAAGTTCCTTACACAGATTACAACCATCAGAAGTAACACCGTCGAAGCAGCAGGAACAATCCAGGGTTAAGTGTTATGCCCAAGGACAAATCGGACATGTTGCTGCAGGAGCCGGGGATCGAATCCCTAACCTTTCCAATTCAGAGACGAACGACTCTACCAACTGAGCGCAGCCTCTGCCTGCTGCAGCTCAACATCATTCTTTATATATCAGACACAATGTTCTATCCACTCACATGGGATGCAAACAAAGCCTTACATAACTGAAACATGGAAACCTGGAGGCCAGTTCTCCATTATTATTTATGGAATAATTAAAATGTGATAAGCCTTGTTCTAATTTAAGTTCCCATGCTCTCCACTTATGAAGACCCCCCCCCCCCCCTATTTCTGTTTTAACTTTATATCAGACCCATAGGTCTAGATCATCATATAGGAAATATAAATACAGGACATAAGCAAAGGGATGAAATCACTACAGTTCATAAGTTCTCAGTCATTAAAATACAAAGACACATTTGCACCAGAGTTCTTAGAAACATGAGGAATACCTTGTGTCTGGGCTCAATAAGAGACATGAAGATTTAACATTTATCTATACATCAAATGTCTCAATGCAGCATGACATGTGAAGACATTAGTAGTAGTGTTGTAGATCCAAATCGGCCTCAAGACCGGTCTCCAGACCACTTTTTAAAGGTCTCCGTATCGTCTCAGAATCCAAAGCATTTCTAATCGGTCTTGTCTTGGTCTCAGACTCTGGATATTAAATCAAGACCACCACTGATGGACTATTTTTTCCATGTCATTACTGTGATCAGAAGGACTTCAATTCATTCATAGTTTCATTTTTATCCCCCGGTTACAGCCGCAAACTTCCCGGTGTCAAACTCGGTCTCGATCCCTAAATGTCTTGGTCTTGTCTTGGTCTCCCCCTGTCTTGGTTTTGGTCTAGGTCTTGGTCTTGTCTCTGTCTCGATCCTTGAATGTCTTGGTCTTGTCTTGGTCTCCCCCTGTCTTGGTCTTGGTCTAGGTCTTGGTCATGACTCGGTCTCGATCCCTAAATGTCTTGGTCTTGTCTTGGTCTACCCCTGTCTTAGTCTTGGTCTAGGTCTTGGTCTTGACACGACTTCGATCCCTAAATGTCTTGGTCTTGTCTTGGTCTTGGAGCACTCCGGTCCTGGGTATGTCTCGGTCTCGGTCAGTGTGGTCTTGACTACAACACTAATTATTAGTAACAAACATTTGACTTGCACTCGTCCATCTTGTTAATTAGAGAAATATTCTAAATGCATCATTATCTTCCACCACAAGTCAGCAGAGTACAGTACGCTCTAAAGAAGTTCTGTTTTAACATCATCTGTGCACATTAGAAATCTGCATGCTTCATCTGAACAGGTATTATTCAATAAAGCCTGTTTCTCTTTGTGCAACATAATTATGATTACATTCAATCTTCAGCAGGGCCCACTCGAACTAATCCTGCTTTTTATAACCAGAACATAACAGCGAGTGACTCACACTGTTATGTCACTACTTTATTAATGTGATGAGAGCTGGAAGTCTTTCTCGGCTTTTCATCCACATGTTGAGTGAGAGGTCACAACGACCAGCATCATGTTGAGTCCGATGTGCCACTTTTCATACAGCAGGTGTGTGTGTGTGTGTGTGTGTGTGTGTGTGTGTGTGACCTACTGTTATGCTCTTGTTCCTCCTCCAGATTTCCCAGGACCATTGCAGGAACCCCAAAGGCTGAGGCCAGCACCCACACGCAAATGTTCACCACCTGAGAAAACCATGACATGAGGGTGGATTACCTTTCAGCTCACACAGAAACACAGCAGTTGCATTATATGGTATATTCTAATAAAAATCTGTCCCCACTTCCGCCCAACCCTTAATACATGGCTCATGTGCTTATGGCTGTTTATGGAAGAAGCTACAAAAATAGTTGTATAACGTTCATCTCGAGTCGAGCCCCTGGCAAACACTGCATGAAATATCTTCCTACAGAGCTTTAAAAAAAAACAACTTCATACAACTTTTCAGACACTCAGACTCACTCTACTCCCCGAGACCTGCACACACACACTTTGATGTGTGAAAACTGGTGCAGATGCTCTTTGAAGTCGAGTTTCCTCACATTGTTACGCAACAGAAATCTCAGAAGGATCACCGAGATGAGAAATTCTGAGCAGAAAACTGTCAAAATCCCAGACGATCACCAGCTGTTGTGTTTGTCTTCATTCAGTCGTATTTAGCTCAGTGCTTGAACAGCAACTTAGCTGCTTTTTTAAAGATGTCATCACAGGACAGACTGGGTTACCCGTCAAAGCTGGTGGAAGGAATTGCCGAAATGGTTTACGACCTTTTTGTTTGATTCTAATGCCTCCATTTACAGCCAGACTTTCTGATCATGCAACATGGTGAAACAGTTTTATTGTCTTGCAGAAGCAACACAAGGCTTCTGTTTTTTACGGATGCCGGAGCATGGAGCATTTATTTACCACAGAGCCGATCGAGCCGGACAGGAAGTCTGACAACGAAACAACAATAAAACATCCGGTTTTTTTTCAGAATAAAACAACGTAGTTTTGACCGCTGGGAACAATGAGCTTATGTGTTAGTTGATGCATTTATACGGTTTTATACCACATACATCGCCTTATGTTGCGCTGTCCGAGTAAATCTGTCATCACTGTGGGAACTCCCTGGTCTTGGGACTCCAGCTATCCGATCATTGATCATAGACTTCAAATATGAATTTACAAAGCCTGAGTGACGTCAGCCATCTGTTCCTGCAGGGGGCGCTGGAGGCTCATCAGCAGCAGCCGCCATGTTGGAAATGCTGTCTCAGTCTAACTTTCAGTCAACCTAACGACAGGCTGAGAGCTGGAGCTGAGGCGGGTTTTAAACCTCTTGATGAACCGTTACATCGCATCTATGCACCTAACTATGGACAACACGTATCGTTCAGAGAATCAAAACAGAGCAGTTTTTTAAAAATGCATCCTCTGTACAGTTTGTGCCAGTGATGACAATAACTAATCAGACCTATTTTGTTTTTTGCACAAGGCTGTCAAAACATGTTAATTTATGCTGTAAAAACAGCTTTTTTTCGGCTGTGTTATGAATGTGACTTCTGGTGTTCCTGGAGCCAGCCTCTAGTGGACACTCGACGAACTGCAGGATTTTACACTTCAGCATTGGCTTCATTTTTTATAGTTATATGGTTATGTAAGCTCATACTTTATTACTCGTCTGCTTTGCTTTGCAGTCGTAATGTAAAGACTAGAAGTACTCTTTAAACATGGACTGATAAGGAGATATGAAGACAAACAGACAGCTCGACGACGTCATCATCATCACATCTGTGTTTACAACTACACTGCCTAACTTTATAAATTGTTTTCGATTGATGAACTTCCTTCTGCTTCCCAGCTTGACACCGGCGCACAAAAAGTGTGATTCAAGGATTCATGAAGTGACATAAAGGTCTGAAGCATCCCGATCTGAAGTCAACATCTTTCACCTGGATCGTTTCAGGGTGGGAAAGAAAGGTGTGATGGGTTTCTGAAAAGGTGGAAAATGTCATTCTGAAATGAAAAAAAGGCTTTTTACCTTGGCCTTGTGCGGAGTCCTCATGTCCAGAGCTTTGACAGGGTGGCAGACGGCCACATACCTGTCCATACTCATCACCGTCAGGGTGAAGGTGCTGGTGAACATGTTGTAGTAGTCGATAGACACCACCGCCTTGCACAGAGCGTTCCCAAATGGCCAGAATCCCAGGAACACGTCGGTGCCCTGCGGACAGGCAGCAATGCAAGAGTGAGCAAAAGAGGTACAGCTGCAGGCGGAACACAGAAGGGAAATCTCCTCAGAAGTATGACTTTGGAAAGTCAAAATGTTCAGTAAAGTTGTGAGTTAGAAAGTCAGCGCAGGGAAGCATGAAACCATGAATCCATGAAACCGCAATCACCTGACTAAAAACTTGAAACCTTTTAACATTCAGGTGGTTTCAAGAGAGCAAAACTTGTGTTCCACTCAGATTTTTTAACACAAAGGGGGAGAAAATCAGGCGAGGTTACGCTAATGTCATCAAGATAGCATCCTTAGAGAAAGAACGTTGCGCACAGTAAACACAAAAACACAAAAAAAATCAATTAGCCGTTAGCGTTCTGTCTCAGAAACACTGACGTTATTTTCCCCTGCTCGAGTTAAACAACTAGAATTGTTGTCGTCTATGTGGAAGGAAAACTTCTCTCACAAGAACGACGCATTGAGCTAAAAACAACAACAACACGCTTCTAGAGAGCCGGGTGCAGCTAGCGTTAGCTCGGCAGACCAAGGAGCAGACACTCCACTCCAACAGCTAGCTTGATTTAAAACAGTGCCTGCTCCTCGATCTGTAAGCTGGACTAAAGACTGATAGACAGGTGTGTTGTTGGCTTCATATCATGTTGAGTCTGTCGCCTCTAGAGATCTAATCGGTTATTTTCAATGTGCGAGTTGTCGCAGCTCCAAGCTTTCCCAAGTAACTAGTTACTTTAATAAAGCGGTAACTCAATTAGTAACTTAGTAACTTTTGAATTGTAGTTACATACTAACTGTGACTAGTTCATTATTTTCAGTAAAGTGCCCAACACAGCAGGAGACCCCCCCACAAAAATCATTACTTGTTTGATTTGAATGAGGCTACATCTACAACAGGCGTGATCAGTGTAGTGTCCTTTATGATCAAGTACCAGAGGAATCTCAGTCATGTGGTTAGCTGAAGGATACAAAAATACATTTTTCTTCTCCTTATTGGACTACCACTTATAAGACATAAAACTTTCTAACTTTCTGGGAGATGCAGGGTTTCTGTAGTAAATGTTGAAATCAGCATATGTCAAGACAAATCAGTATTTTGCACATTTTTTACCTTTTCATCAATATTAATTAAATTACCGGTAAACTTTTTCTTGAGTGATGTGAGGTGCATGTGTGAACAGCCAGATGAGGAGGACTTCAGAGGGCAGTCCTCCTGATATTCTCTAGATATTTTCAGGAGTGCATGTACTGTAAGAACACTGCTTTAGTCTGACAGTAAGGTGACATTTCATTTTGCATTAAATCCATTAAAACCTACTGGCTTTAATAAGCATAAGTAAAGACAGAAAACATCCCTCGACTTAAATAGATGGACTGAAGTGTTGCAGAACATGCAGTCGCTCCTTTTGTAATTTAAATAAAACTCCCCAAAAAAGAATTTAAAGCACTGCAAGCTCGAAGGAAATCAAATTATGAATGCATCCTTATGGACACTGATTTGCCTTCAGAATAGTCCAGGAAACAAAGTGATAAAAGTCCAGGGAGGATCTAATAATCTGTTGGACATTTGTATAGGTGGTTTATGAAGTCGTACCTGGAAGGGTAAAGTAGCCAGAAACAAAGAGTCAGCCAGCGCCAGGTTGAAGATGTAGATGTTGGTGGCTGTTTTCATCTTGGTGTATCTGAGGAGAGAAGAAGCACAAGAAAGCAGAAAAGATTAGTGAAATGATGAGACGGAGAGCTCATTGCACTGTAGATCACACACACACACACACACACACACACACACACACACACCTTAACCACCTAAATCAAGCATCGAGATGTACAGTGTGCATAACAAGCAGAGACCCTCAGTGTGGTGGTACAGGTGCATCGTTTCATTAGGATGCAGAAGGTGTCTGCTTGCTCAGGAGGAGATAAGCTGCATGCTTTTGTGCAAAGCACTTTGCAGCAGCACGAGTTGGGCTGTTGTTAACAGTAATGGAGACACTTGGAATCAAACCACTGAGCCTGGCAGTGCTAACAGAACGTTTCAAATGGTTTTAAAGCTAATCTTATAGCTTGGATTTGTCTACATGTATGGAGGTAAACCTCAAGATTTCAGGATAATTTCTCAGTCGTATTATTACTGCAGCCTGTTGTGTTCATGTAGCTGAAAGGGAAGACTTTCACTTCCTGGTCTGAGGTGTCATATATCCAGCATACAATCTGTAAAAAGATGAACAGTCACATATAGAATCGTGCAGACAGAAGCTCAATCAGCTAGCTCGGGAATTGGGAAAAATTTGCAATCTCTTCTTTTGGAGGATTTTGCATCTGAGCCGGTTCAGGTTCGAACAAATCGCATCCATTTGTGGAATCTGAAGATGGTTTTTGAACAGTGACAGAGAAACGCTGTGGGTTGAGTTCATATTCCCGGCTAGAAGCAGGGATGTCCACGGGGGATTTCGCGGTCTGCAGCACTTTTCCGCCCAACTTTTTTTCTCCGGCTCCACTCTGTCGTGGTACAAAGTGGAGAACACGTCAGGAAAGGCTCCCTCTCCACAACTCCACCAACTTTTTACCTCCTTTTACACAATCCAGGAGATCGGCACGTTCCTTCCCCTCCTGGCCTGGTTTATAAAAACTTTGCAACTTCCTATTTGATGCTGGAGAGACCACTCCTACTGGTTGTTCACAATGGTCACATCATTGAACAACACAAAAAAAACATACAAAAAAAGCTGAGACATGTTTGGTTTCATTGCCACACCAAGACGAAAAAAAGACCTTCAAATAGCTCAGATTGAATTCTATGATGACCGAGATGACAGGATCTGGCGCCAGCTCTCAGAAAACTCTCATGATTTAATTCTGACTTCGGGAATTTGGAATCACTTTAAAAACGTCTCAGGATGGAAGGACAGCATTATTCTATTTTATAGACCTAGATTAAGTCTTTTTCAAAGATGACGTCAGTGGTGGTGACTGTGTCTGCAGAGACTCTGTCCTCTGACTGGATTTTACTGTTCTGCTTTGTTTTGGTTTAGAGCGTCGTAAACCTGCAGCTGGTGTGTTTCCTTCAGCCAATGACGGCACGCAGTTTTGGAGTGGATACAGTTCAGCGATATGACATGTGAAAATGTAATCCCAGTGAGGTGAAATACCAAGTGGCTAAAGCTCGTTCCAAAACGAGTTTGAACCTTGCGTTGGCTTTTACCTGCAGACGTGGAGTTGGTCTGCTTCCTGTTGGACAGGAAGTTGCTAAACACTGGCAGCGGTTAGCTTATGCTAGCTTGTGCTAGTTTGCAGTGTAAGTTCAAGCAGTAAACGTACACACTAAAGTCCTGCAGTGGGTAACTCTTCACAGGACGATGAGCCCAGGAGGAGGGGCCAATTTCTTCTGACTCCACCTTTAATGTCAGTGGAAGTTTTTTCTTTCTGCTTTTTTTCTTATCTCGTCGTGTTTTGTTACCCTGCAGTTTTGTTTCCTGTCAGCTTCAGTTCTCAGTTATTGCTTTGTAGTCTGGAGGCAGTATCCAGCTCCGACGGGCCAGCTCCTGGTTTTTTGCCTGGAGGCTTCCCTCGTTTTTTTATTTTTTTATTTAACCTCGCTGCATGGCCCATCTCTCCTTCTTATATTACTCTTTCATGCTGGGGGTCAAGTTTGCACCAACACTAATGAGGTGATAACAGTTAAAAACATCAGGATTCAGCCTCAGCAGCCAAGACTTTCTGTTCATCTTTAACACAAGATTAAAAAACTGAGTAAAAGAAAATCAAACTAAAATCTACTGCCGGGTTCAATGAGTCATAAATAAGTCTTTTGTTTAAAGTCTTGTCTGTTGCTTTGACTCTCGCCTCTCTGACTTGAGAACACACTGAAGGCTTTTTTCTGCTTCTCCTGCCCTCGATAAAAACTTCATAAAAACGCATTGCAGTCAAATATTTTACCTCTCTCTCCCCCCCTCCTTCATTCAGTCATGGCTGCGGGCTCTTTTGCACCCTTCCTTCTTTCTTTCCTGTTTCTTTCTCTGCTGCCTCTTCTCTTCCTCCTCGTGTCCTCATGTCCTCTGTCTTTGCCCCCTTCTCCAATTTGAGAGTTCATCAACACCCTCACACTTTCTCTCTCCCTCTCTCTCTCTCTCAAGTATTCCCTTGCATCTCCACATCTGTGTCTTTCAGTCTTTTATCCTTTCATCATCCTTCTCATTACCTCTTCCTCTGAATCTGAGTTCTTTTTCTTTTTTCTTCTTTTTTTTTGCATCTTTCCTCCTCTTCACTCGTTATACGTCTCTCCACGCCCTCAGCTCTTTTCGGATTCCTCTCATCCTCTTCCTGCCTTTGTCTGCGTTACAGCTGCAGGTTTACGACGCTCAGCCGAACATGTTTTTCAGTGCGTTATTAATATCTCACGCCTATGAATTTTCAATCAAAGATTTGACAGCTGCGAATTGAACGCGGATAAAAATAGTTCTGAAATCGGAAGAATAGGAAGTTAAACGTTGAAATATGAAAGCGTCTCTTTCAGAATAGTCATCTAATTACTCCTCTAACCCACATTAGAAGTTGTTTGTTGTTAACCCACAGGAGTGTTTCCTGAATTAGCGCCCCCTACCATTAGGAGGCATTATTTCATCAAAGCTGCACAATCCATTTATTTCAAACTAGATCCAGTAGATATCGTCTCTCACACCAAAACAAAGCTCTCTCTCTCTTCAGGGCACCTCTTCCCCTCCTCCCCCACTCCTCTCTCAGTACTCCAACTGAGTTCTTTATTGAGTAGAGAAAGAATGATTGAAGCTGCATTCATGTCGGTTATGGATTAGAAATGTCATTTATAGACAGCTTCAGCTCTAACTCCTCATTTCCAGATTTACTCTGTGCATGCTGCAGTCCATCAGCGACACGGTTTTGCTCAGTCGGACGGAGCGCCCCGCCACACTGCGGGTCCGTTTCTAGAACATGAGCCATGAGCAGCTGTTCATAATAAAGAGACAAACATGCAAACAACTTGTTGCTTTGTCTTTTGGGGGTCGCTTTGTTGTTTATTTTGAAATTGACCGGACGCTCTTTGTGTTTCCATGTCTGACTTCCTGTCCGTGTCGTTCTATTTTGTCCAGCTTGACGCATGCTTGCAGCACGCCCCGTCACAAATAAATGTACGTATCTAAAGGGAGCATACATGAGCCTTCAGCCCTCTTCTTAAGGTTGGACATTTACAAAAACATTTTCAGCTTCAATCTTTCAAAGCATCTCTTCCGTTGATTTTGCCTTCAGAAACTATGACTTCATCTTTCATAACTCATCATCTTGACTCTCTCCTTGGGTCCACTTTTTCTGTTTATCTCCTTCACTCTTTTTCCATTTTTTCTTTGACATCCCTCCATCTCTGCATCCCTCGTTACCCTCCCTCCATCTTTCCCTCAGCGTATTACTTTACTTTTAACCTGCCCTCTGGCCCTTTAAATCCCCTCTCCCTCCATTTTTTAAATGCATTTTTAACCTCTTAAATTAAATTCCTCTGTCCATCTCTAATCCCGTTTTCATCAACTCATAACCAACACCTCTCTCTCTCTTTCCATCTTATTCATCGTCTTTATTCACTCCTCTAGATCCTGCTTCATCCCCTTCAAATCCCCCTTCTCCTCCTCTCTCTTCTATACTTTCCTCCCCTTTTTTTCTTCTCTCTGCATACTGAAGACTTGCAGGCAGCAGAGTCTTCAGAGGGAATATTTTATAGCTGTTCAGCTTTCCGCTTTAAACATGAGTTGATGAACGGGAGTTGAGTCCGCCCAGCTGAAGCCTCTAACTCGCCCTCCAGAACATCTCGTCTTCTCTCTCGTTTCTCTTTACGGCCTCTCTCATCTTCTGGCCTTAAGTTTCTGGAACAAACCCCTCCTCTGCTCCTCCCATTGTTCAGCCATGTTCCCAACCATATTGCTTTTTTCTTTCTTTTCCGTCTCCTCCGTCATTCACTGAAAAAACACAAGTGCATCATAATTATGGAGTTCAAGGCGTGTGGCTGCGAGGGCAGCAGGAAAAAATGAGAGGGCGTGACGAGGGAAGAAAGGAAAGTGAGGCGAGAGTGGAATCAATTTAATTCTATCACAGATAAATCCTCCCACGTTACAGAGACATGACAAGACCAGCCAGCAACATAATGTTTCTTCAACAATGAAGGAACATCATGTTTTCTCTACATGTACAAACAGGAAGACAAAGAAGACAGCAGAGTGAGTCATCAGTGCACAAGATAATGAAAGACAAACAACAAAACAATGAGGAAAAATGGAGCCGAAAAAAAAAAAGAAACAGATCGATACCCTGGGTGTGTATCTCTTTGTGGGAGGAAACAGAAAAGGACATTTTTAATAGCTCGATTAGTAATGTCTGGCTGGATGTGTCCGCTCTGTAATTGATTGCTTGAATAAATATTGTTCCCTCGATTACTGAGCTCTTTAAATCCTTCAAAGGCAGACGAATAGATTCCTGTCATGTTTCTTCTTTCAATCAAAGCAGCTGGAAACTTCTCTCAGACAATTTGATATTTACGACTCACAGAGCAAAGGTTTAAAAAGTAATTTGGACTCGGGACGCAGCGTTTGTTGTTGGTTTATTTCTGTCCATTCTGGCTGAGGAGTGACCCCCCTTTCTCTGGATATTTCTTAATATCAAACTGCTGCATTCTTTTAGTTGAGAGTGAGGATGTTTCAGAAGAAAACATAAATAAATGGACATTTGAAATAACTTAGATTAATTGTGTCAACGTAAAGAAGGTATAGAGCTCAACAGTTTCTGCAGCTCTGGTCCTGGAAGTAAATTTGCCCCTGTTCAAATTCACAAAATCATTATATCAAGACATTGAAGCCTGTTACCAAGACAACCAGCTACCCCAAATAATTGTGACCATAGTAGATTTGATTCAGCGGCAAAACAACATTTAAAAAACAAAAGAGAAAAAGGAAAAAAATATAGGCTGTGAAATAGTTTTTTTCTTCCGGAGTGAAGGAACTACACATCCCACAATCCAATCCTTCTTAAATGTAACTTTAGTCATTGTTATCGTGTTTATACTGTCAATGCAAGTGTTGTAGTTTGTGTTATTGTGTTACATAAATTACATTCACTGCAGCATAACAAGGTTATTAAAACACTGTGTGTTTTTTTAAGAACAAAACCTTTTTTGTAGTTTTTTTGTAGTTACTGTGTAACTTTACATTATTGTATTTTTTCATTTAACTGAATGTAAATATGTTTGATTTGATTTTAACTTCTATTTTTATTTTTAATAATTGTATTCCCGTCCCCTGTTTTTCTGGAGCTGCTGTAATGCACAAATTTCCCCCACGGGGGATCAATAAAGTTTATCTCTATCTTTGTCTTTATCTTTATCTTCCTGTTAGCTAGCTAACGAGCTAGCCTGCTAGCAAAACTATCCGTTCACATACGGCGCAGAGGGGGTGGGAAACATTGCCATGGTAACAGCGAGCTCCACCAATTAGAGACATCGCTGTGACACTCTATGGTCGTGGGTAGTGTAGCTCTTTCCCCAGATGTCGTGAATAAACCGTGTTTCTCTTAAAACGAGGTCGATATCAGACGAACCTGTCACACTACCTGTGATGGTTATGACATCACGGCTAATAGTCAAATCTGCTTTGGAGATAATGAATGGGATTTTTACTTCAGGCACCACACTGTTAGGCCCTGTTAAAATAGTTGAAGATACTGAAGTCGATCGAATAATCTGTTCATTTATAAATCCCTGAAGCGCCACACACCGGATTCACCTTCACTCTGACGAGGGATCAAAACGTTCTCTGAATTCAAAACTGGCCAAACTGCGAGAGACGAGCAGAGAGTAGAGGTGTTTCTACTCCCTCAGAGAGTCTAACTTTCACTCCTGAACTGCAGCTGACACACACTAATCTCTTCTGTTAGCATTCACTCTCCGTCTGCACTTAAGGAATTCCACAATCTCCAAAACAAGCATGAAATATTTAGCCATTCATTACAGAGGTTTACTGCGTTCTGCCTCTCGTACTCTGCTTTCTCTTTTTCAAGATTATTTCAGGAGGACTTATAAGGCAAGATATGACGTGAAAGGAATCGAATTTAACAGATTAAAAATATGCAATAAAATGACAATATCTGCCTTAATATCACTGCTATGTGTAGATCAACAGAATCACAATGTCAACAAAAGTGTGGAGAAGAACAAACTGGAGAACAGAAAACACAATGCAGCAGGTTAGTTACATGCATGGAGATCGTAGAGGTGGCGTGCAGACAGTCTGTGGTCGTGCACCGATCGCAGGAAATAAACGTCACCACCCCCTCCCACTCGCTCGAGGTGAATTCTCCTGATAATATCCTGCTGCGTTCTCACATCGGCTCCCTCTGACTTTTTGCTAAGGGGCTGTTTGAGTGAAAATTTTCTTTCTGCATGAAAACTTTTTCAGGTGTTTTATGCAAGTGTGAACACGGCTCAATCCTCTTTATCTTCTCCAAGGTCATATAAAGGTCATCTTAAAAAAGACACTTTAACTGTGAACAAAATATATTCTGCCACCTAACACCAGCATGCTCTCTCTGGCTCATTCACCGCATTAAAAGACAAGACGTTCATGTTTTTGGATCCTCTGAAACAAACAGAATCATTTTAACACAGACTCTGACAGAAAAAAAACGCATCCATTTAGCTTATAGAAGGAGCTCCAAAGAAGCTGTATTTACATTAAAGTGTTTCATTTGGGCGTTTTCAAGCATTTTCCAAACCTTAACCAACTGTTGCGTTAGCCTACAGACAGAACAACATGTAACTGGTCCCATTGAAGACTGAAGAGTCTCCTACTTTGTATTGCTTCAGAAAAACTTAAATAGATATTTCACTGGATCCAAGCACCAAGAAGGATGAAAAAGATGCAAAAAAAAACAAAACAGGGACAAAAAAAGCATGACCTGAACATAGATGGTGGTCAAGTTTCTTCAGTGTGTTTTCCTGTAATGACAACATCCAGAGACGTTGGATTTTAATGCTATTTGAAGTTCATTCTGGGTTTTGTTGATGGATGAAAAATGCTAAAAACAAACGTTCTTTTTTTAAGGATTTGGTTTAAAATAATCACATTTTATTTCTGCATGGCATGCAGCCACAGGAACCTGTGTACAATGCTGCTGCTGCACAGGTTCCTTTATTTGGATTTTTGGATTTGGAAAATCTTTATTGTCCCCGAGGAGCAATTTGGTTTGCAACAGAGGTCCATATAGTCGATACATCCATAAGAAACTGCACCATGACATAAATACATATAAAACATAATTACCATGGATATCACCATGATGGACGTAAGTGAGATAAGGGACAACAGTCCATAGTAAAAGTGTACAGGCAATAATGCCTACAGCTTATTTAAAAACCCAACAGCTGATGGAACAAACGACCTCAGGTATCTATTTGATCTCGACCTCCTTACATAAGTGAACCTCCGCCCTGTTGGCAGAAGACTTCACTCTGCATGCAGGGGGACACTCATGTCCAAGTGGCTTTGGCTCATTTCCTGCATTATAATGCAATTTCATCATTTAGACTTTAACACAGGAGACCAGAGACGCCATTATCTGGCACATTGTGTTCTCTGGTGCCACCTGAGACACAAAACATCAGTCAACGAAACAACAGAGGAGACGCACTGATTCTGTTTTCCAACATGAATGCAGGGAGTCTCATTCTCGTGCAGTATGAAGTATCTGTGCAGTACATGCAGCATGTATGTTATATATCTCTCTCTCTGCGTTTCTGCAGCTCGTTCTTTTCACTCCTCAGACTCAGATTTTTACTCTCTTCTTTCCCGCTTTGATTTGCATCTCTCTCTCTCTCTCTCTCTCTTGCTTTCCATTTTTTATGTTTTTTTTTTACCTCTTCACCTTTACATGTTATGGTCATGCAACTTTAATCATGCAATTAAACATTCAACACATACATTACCTCATGAACCGTTCAGGAAACACATTAGCAGCGGGTAATGAAATGAGCTGAATTCGCTGGTGATTGGTGAATAATTGAGGGCGAGGAGGTCGAGATATATTCAATCCATCCATCTTTTATCACAGGGAGGGAAAGATACAAATCTACATCTCTTACTGAAGTGAGGAAAAGACAATAATGGTGCACTGAGGTCAGGGTTACATAGACATCGATCTTTATGAAGAGCTCTTTTTTAGTGCATAACGTGTTTGAGCAAGCTTAAGACCAATGTCTTCCCTTTGCACACAAAAGGAAGACAAAGTATTTGACATATCCAAGCAGATGGCAAAGAACCAGTGGCGGCTTCATGGCCAAAGAGTTGCTCTTGAACGCATCGCAAAGACTGGTGCAAAGCAGGAGTGGTGCAGGTCAGAGCTGGTGATGTCAGAGAGCAGAGAGAGATTAAATAAACCATTAATGTGAAGGAGGTGTTGTCAGGTCATTGTTGAGAATGAAGCATGTCAAGTGTGAAATCAGTGCACCTCCAGTTGACTGCCTGAACTAGCTCCCAGGTGTCACCTCATGTATGTTTCACCCTGACTGACAGACAGTCTCCTCACCCTCTCCATCTCCCACTCCTCTTCTTCTTCTCTGCATTAACAGCAGGTTGAAGGAGAAGGCAGGAGGATGAAAAGGAGTCTATCTGATGACTCTTTCATCCGCCGTGCTGTTGGCGTTCAAATATTAATAATCACTTTGAATTATTCACAATCCCTCCGGTCTGCGCTGTGTCGGGAGTGAGTGTGCTGTCACACACGTTGGCACAAATGTGTGCAGACTGTCTTGACTCATGCTGCGGCCTGTGTGTGTGTATGTGTGTATGTGTGTGTGTATGTGTGTTATGTACCAGGATATTCTGAAATTAAAAGGTATCATTTAATTGAAAAATTACAAATGGAGGCATTGCAAAACTAAAACACATTAAAGTAATTACCCATAACTTTGCGCTGGAATAAATGCTGCATCAATTTTTTTTAAATCAAAACCTGACAAAGCGTCCGATACTATGATGAATTTTTGCCTTCAAATCAACACTGCCTGTTAATCACAGTGACGACAAATGAGGGGTAAAGAACATAAAGGCAATCAGAAAAACGTGTGAAGCGATTGATCAGGTGATATAAACGTCATCACCCCAAACCCACCAGCCTGCCGTGACTTATTCTGACTTTTACAAGTGGATTCCAAAGGATCTTTGTGCAGCTCTGACGTGGTTTTGCTCCATCCGACTGCGCGTCCCCGACCCTACAGAGTCCATTTTTTATAAAGACAAAAAACATGACTTTGTCTTTTCTGAGGTTGACATATAAGATAGCAAACCTGTTTCTACCTGCATTCAATCGTTATGCTTAGCTAAGCTAGTTACCTTCAGCTGACTTGAAAGCAGACAGAGTGAGTGTTCAGAATGTCATCGTCTAACTTTCTGCCTGAAAACAAATTAGCATGTTCCCTAAAGAGGTCTAGCTATGGGTCGCTGGTTTACGTCTCATGTACACAGACTATTTTGATCACACAAGTAACTTTATATCATCACTGGTCAATTTAACCCATCCATTACACATAATTTGTAATTGTCCTGTATTGTTTAACTATTTATATTATTTTGTATATACATCCTATTGTTGTTTCTATCTGTATTTATCTTATCTATCCTATGAATTTTGTATTACTTCTTTCTCTGTCTTGCTGCTGCAATGCCCGAATTTTCCCTCTGGGGATCAATAAAGTATTATCCTATCCTATCCTATAATCCTGAAGCAGCAGCCCGAGGTTTGATGCCCACCTTCAGTTATTAGCTGCATCACGTGAAAGCCCCATATCTCCACCTCTGTTTAGGACTTTATCCACCGCCCTGACCTCACATTAACGGCACAAAAAATTAAGAATGATAATAACGAAAAAAAGTCAAGCTTGACTAAAATACAAGATGCTGAACTTCACATGAGGCTAAACACTTGATTGTCGGTCACAGGTTACTGCACTGAAGATATTATCGATTCTTTGAAAGCAGACGTCAGGTCATTTTGTATCAGATGGAAAAGAATGTTATCCTTCTGTTCTCAAAAACCACAAACTTGACTCTGGAATCCAGACGCCGCAGGAGCGAGCAGCTACACCCCCAGACGGTGAAGTGCGCCCATGTGACACGTCTTCAGTCTGAGGTCAAGGAGGGTCATAAAGAATGAAACATCAGATACAACAGCCCACTTCTTACTACTTAAAACGGTGTTCTGCTTAACATTTAGCCTCACAGGCATGAGAATAAAGTACTCATTCATCCGTCGGGGTCTTCTAAAGAGTCTCGCCTCCAGCTCCCATTTCTTCTCTCAAAACACCAAATGTTGCCACAGTAGGACGGAGATATTTTCTCAAAAGCTCTGGAGGGGTTGTGACCCTTTACAGCTTGTTGATATGAAAAGCAAAAGTTCACTCTGAGTCACTCTGAGCAAATATGGTTCACAAAAAACCAACACGCATCATAATGTCCTCTAAGGCAGAGCGGCTCTGACTCACCGTTGTGAGTTGTACTCTCGGGTAGCGTTGCCCACCATGGCGGCCCGTAGGCTCATACACTGGTGCACCTTTATATATATAAGGCAACTCTTGGTCTGCTCCCACATTACCTATGTGTTTTAACCATGCAGAAAAGAGTGTATACATTGTGCTCTCTGTTCCAAACACTCTGACAGAAAGTGGGAAAAGGGCTTTTGGGTATTCTGCACCCTCAGCCTGGAATCTGCCGCAAAACGACTTGAAACTCAACGAGCTGGCGTCCTTAAATGATTTTAAATCTAAAATGAAAGACCTGGAAGAAGATTCTACAGGATATCGATGCTTTTAGCTCGACTGCTTGAACTACTGACCCCCAGATTTGACCCCTAGATGGTTTTTCTCTTGAAATTCTAACCATCCCTAAAGCCTGTCCTGAATTAGGAAAAAGGGCGTTCAAGTATGCTGCTCCCTCTTCTTGGAATCGGTTGCAAGATCCTTTAAATCTTCGGGAGCTGGTTTACTTGAATGTTTTTAAAGGTCGTCTAGATGTTTGAGCTAACTCGTATTGCCCCTTTTTGATCGCTTTGTTGCTGATGACATATGACAGATTCTGATGAATGGTTCTTTTTTGTGATTCCTGTATTTATGTTCATTGTTGTTAAGTGTTTTATGTCTGAAACCCTGCGATTGTGCTGCTGCCTGTCTTGGCCAGGACGCTCTTGTAAAAGAGAAGGTAGGCGGTTTTAAGGCCCCCAATGTGGCAGTTTAGGTCATCCCCCTTGGTTTTCCAGGTAAACGGCAAACCAACAGGTAGTAGTGGGCTTCTCTTTGAATTCAGCTCCTTCCCTCTTTGCTATAACGCACAGATTCATAAAGACCCATTTATCTGTGTGCTGCCACACGCTAAGCCTCTTCTTATCCCTGTAAGTCTTCACGGGGAACAGCTCTTGAAGGAGAGCCTTTCATCGACGACAATCACACAATCGTATTCATGACTGCCAGCTGCTGTGGAGGTACAGCCCTAGGTGTTATTATCAGACCTCTCCCTCTGGTGTGACATCATCAGCCCTGTTCCTCTAGGTCTCTAAACGTCTCTGAGAGTAATCCAACCGATGCTCGCTTATCTCCGCAGAGCCTAAATGGGATTCAGGAGTGTTGGGAGGAGAGCTTATGGAAACATGTGCGCTGATGTAGAGCAGTGGATTCAGTGAGCGGGCATGCATTGTGGGGATTATTACGCTCATTTTAACATAAACTCTTGAAGGTCCAGTGTATAAGAGCAGGAATATATTGGGAGCATTATGGGGGGCAAATGGAAAGTAGTATTCTGACATATGTTAACCTTAACCTAAAAGGGAGGACTGGTGTATTTTTGACCCCTTAGAGTACGCCCCTTTTGTATTTACAGAGTGGTTTGGTCAGAGCATTTTCCCGGTGGGCTGACGCACTCTGGGGCCAGTAGGATTTAGCTTCATTTTTTTTCTGTAATTGCTTTCGTGGTATAGCAGTGGAAAGTGGCTGCACCAATCACGCCTCCAACAGGACACCCCCCCCCCCCCCCCCCCCCCCCCCCCCCCTTACTGCTTTTATTCTGCTCAGAAAGGGAAAATGTCCAGGAGACATGAAACGATCTCTTGAATATGCAACCAAGCCGAAAATGAGAAGACTTAAAATCAAGATGCTTAATTCTTTTTAAACTCTGCAGCTCCTGCAGAAGGCATGCTCCGCTAATGAAGCACCCACTGCCATAAAGCCACATGAGGAGAAGTATGTGGCACTACCAGGCAGAGAGCAGGATGATCAGATGTGAGGCTTTATCGATAAGAATGTAAGAGCTACTGTTAGCATGGCCTAACAGTCAGACATCAGTATGGTATTTCGGCAAAAATGGCGGACACCGGTGTTAGTTGAGAGGTAGAACAGAGAGACAATCTTGAATTTATGGATGCTCCAGCGGGTTGCTAACGTGCTAGCTTACCTTGTAGGCTCTTGATGGTAAACTAAGCCTTTAAAAATTCCTTGGGGGATTGACTGAAGTTGAATGTTGAAAGTTTATATTTACGGAGCTCATTAAACTGAGCTCAGACAGGAAGTAAGTTGTGTGACCCGTATTTGAGTGTGTTGCTAACAGCATAGCCTACTAACAGTCGGGTTAATATGCAATATGTTTCGAGTATGCAGTAGGAAGTATCCCCACAAAACAACATGTAGAGACAGTTACTGGTGCATGGGTGAAATTATATTCAAGTCTTATGAGGAAATATGCATCTATTTTGATTTCATGGGAACACAAATAAAATGAAGACATACGTAGATGAAGAGATTCTTTATTAATCCTTTGCAGGAAAAGACACTCAGAGGCGCTGCTAGTGAACAGGCAACTGCTTGGGGCTCCAGACCATTAGGGGGCCCCAAAGCAGCGGCGGGGTAATGTTGACATTTTACAATAACAGTAGATTTCTGCCTAGGGTCCCATCAGACTCTAGAATCACCGCTGATTACACCGATACAGCGTCTGAGATGCATCCAGAGCTGCCCTTTGCTTCTCAGCGACCGAAAACCCATCCTGCACAAATCTCATGTCTAAAAACCACACAACACCACAGAATTCATCGACCTAACTTCAACCCTTTCTGTCTCTGTTGCCATATAAAGAAATGTCTCAAACGTGACCCCACGATGACTAGAGTCAGGGAAAAAGAACGAGAGAAACTTTAGAGGAACTAAAAATAAAAAGCAGGAGTTCCTGGTAAGTTTGTGAGTGTGAGCTGTCACGTAGAAGCATTTCACACACAGCTGCGTGCATGTTTCTGCAGGCGAAGTCGAAAAGCGAACAGCTGTACTTTCAGGTCGGCTCTTTCAGGCGAACAAATGCTGAGTGGAGAAACCTTCCGGTTGTCAAGTTTATTTCAAAGAGCAAGACAAATGCCCTGAGTGATGACGTTGTACTGAAGTGCAAAATATTTTCTGACATCTGTGCGGCCATTCAAAAGAGTACAAAAGTCCTTATTTATTGTAGTCTGGACTAGATAACTGGGAGGGACCTTTTAGAAATTCTCAAAACGTGCTGCGGCATGTTGGTTGCTCTATTTGTGTAGTTCATCAGTCTCTTGCAACATTTGATCACTGTTTTTATCTTTTCACTTATGTTCACCTTCTTTCACACCCCATGGGTTAGGGTTTTGTACATTTTGTGTTTTTAATTTTAATTTTTAGATTCTACATTTTTAAATTCTATTTTATATATTGTAACAGCTTCTTATACTGTACTATTTAAGTTGTTGCTAGTTCTGCTTTATTTCCTTGTTAATTGTTCAGCACCAATACACCAAGTCAAATTCCTTGTATGTGTAAATGTATTTCGCAATAAACCCAGATTCTGATTTTGATTCTGATTCTGATTCTGATTCTGATTCTGATGATTTGAAATGAGACGGAAAAGCCGCCTCTGTACACACCTCTGTCAGCAACTCATGTCTAAAAAAATAGACGGCCAAAGCGCCCTCTGCTGATTAAGAATGGGTAACGTTTTGTATTTGTCTCATTGATTTAAATCGTCCACATTTGTAACGATTTTTAATTGTATTCATGCTTTTGTTGATTTCCGATTTAAAATCTCATGATGACAGTTTTTTTCTCCCAATTACCTTTGAAAAAAGCAGCTTAAGATGCACATGTCCATAAATTTTTTAATCCTCATTAGCCTAATTTTAAACAAACGCTCTTACTGGCGCTGACCACTTCACTTGTCTTCTAATGGCCAATAAGGTGAAACTGTTCAATCAGTGCATTTTCTACCTCAGTCATCCTGCTCCCAACATCCCACACAGGACACACTGGTAATGGAGAGGCAACACACACACACTTCAAACTAATGCTTTTTACTCACACACAGAATCAAAAGCCCACTTTATTAGGCCAATCACAACTCCATCCATCCATCCAGAGAGAGAGAGAGAGACCTGAGAGTCACTGATGAGCACACAAGTGGACACTACAAACACACAAGCTCCGGTGAGAGCGCAATTAAGTGAACTCCAACACAACTCCTCTGATGCACATCAAACACACGAGCTGCTGACACCGTGCAGATTACACACTGCAGGTTGAAATCATCATTATTTTTAAAAACACTTTAATTATGCTGGATTTCTTTCTCCCAGTTTAGCATCACAATGGCTGTCGCTGACAGGCGCTGAGGCAATTAGGAGTGGATCAAAGCCCCATGGGAAATACATGAGAATTGTCTCTCAGTGAGCACTGAAGTATTCGTCATTCGTATTATCTCACCGGAATAGACGGAGCTGAATGGACCTCATGGGAAGGTAACCAGTGGCGATTCTAGAGTCTGTTTGGGCCCCAAGGCAAAAATGTACAGAGGCCCCTCCAGTGTCAAATCTGACTCATGGGGGTGCATACTGAACTCAGAGACACATTTGACTGCACTGCTAGCTATCCAAACTTATACTTAAGGTCAAAGAACAAAATTTGCCATGATGTAATGCTAGCGAAAGTTATGCTATTTAAGTGTCTCATCACTGTTGTAGTTTAAAGTTTTTCAGCTCTCAGGGGGCCCCTCTACTGGCCTGGGGCCCCAAGCAACTGCCTGCCCTGACTGTTAACAAACAGCACCTCTGATGGTAACCGCTCAGTGAACAACAACAAATCGTCTGTCCAGTGTTATTAAAACAGCTGCTTGTCAAATTGTGAGGCTGGCTGTCATTGGGCGAGAGGCGGGGTTACACCCTGGACTGGTCTCCAGTCAATCACAGGACTGACATATAGAGAGACAAGCCACACTCACATTCATACCTACGGGCAATTTAGAGTCAGCAGTTAACCTAAGAAGCATGTCTTTGGACTGTGGGAGGAAGCCGGAGTACCCGGAGAGAAACCACACCTGCACGGGGGGGAACATGCAAACCTTACCTAATCCATAAACCCCGATTTTAAAAGTCCTTGAAAGGGCTGCAAATAAAAAGTCACGGTGGCTAAAATTAGGAACAACTATCGTCCATTTGGAAAATCTTCGGCTCTGTAGGCTAATACCTGTGATTTAGAAGTCTGATTCTATCGTTTTTCTGTTGACATTTTCCAAAATCAGTCAAACTTGATTGTTGCTTCAGGTAGTTTTCAAATTACAACAGCGAAGCAGTGTTCATGTACTTGTGTTTGAATGACTATATGTGAAGGCAAAATGTAAGTAAGAAAAGTGTATTTAAACAGCACCTTTCAATGGCAGACTTCACAAAGTCATTAACAGATTCCTAAAAAGTACAGACAGACCGCTCAACCAAAGGCGAGTCTTAACAAAGGTCCACAGCGTTCACAGTTCTCAGTTCAAGCGGGAGACGGTTCCAAAGTTTAGGAGCAACAACCTGAAAAGCAAAAAAGTGTCCTTTGGTTTTGAAGTCTACTCGAGGTGCAGACCCTGATCAGAAGGACCTCAAGAGTCCGGCTTGCGTTGCTTCAAAAGAAATGTAAAATGGTCCTGATGGTGAGTCATACCCCTGCTCTGTGATAACTCCATTAAATATCTTCGATTAGCTGTGACATTTAAAAAGCTCAAAAGCAAATCCGCGTATGAGAAGCACGCTCGTCAATCAGTTTTTAACACACTGAAACTGTTTCACCTACCGTGGCTGGGTGACCCCTGTGACCCCTGCATTGTTCTCTTTCCCTGAATAGAGTTTGGATGCTTTAGTCTGTTGTGTGTCAGCAGCACACAGAGCAAAAACTAAAGAATCCATGACATTTAAAAAACCTCACCTTGGATCACAACCCGTTAGCTTGGAGGATTCAAATAGTTCACACTCACTGTGGGAGGAGAGTTTTTGATAAGGACGCTTTCTATGAATGTTAGATTGAAACAAAGGCTCTACTGTATCGACATTTGATTTCATCACCTGTGCATGGAGGTTAATCACTGCCTGCTCCAAACGCAGCGTTCTTCCTGCAGTGTTGCTCTCTTATTCACAGGATCGGTGTGTGTGCTGCGTTCTGGGTAGACCTAAAGTTCGCTGGAGGGATTATATAGAAGGTCTACCCTGGGAACGCTTCGGAATCCTCCAGGAGGAGCTGGAAAAAATTGCTGGGGAGAGAGAAGTCTCGGTTGACTTACTGCGCCTGCTGCCACCGCGACCCGACTTCAGATAAGCGGAAGAAAATGGATGTATAGATGGATAGAGCTGCAGAATCCAGCATGGTTTTAGATGCCGTTTTAGTTCCTTAGTTCAGCTTAATTGAGAGAGATTTTAAAGGCTTTATATTTTTTGATCCAGCAGATGTCGCCCTTGAGCACCAGCATGAAACCAAAACAACTCGCGCTGCATTGTTGTGTTAGCATGCTAATGCTAGCGATCTTTATTCTGCTCGTATCTTCACACTGCATGTAAATTTACCTGAAATGAGCGTGATCTAGAAACACAGTTAAGCAGTGAGTACAGTATGTTATTCTTCTTTTCTCTAGTCCCTCAATTAAACAACTTTTATACACGAGGGGAGGAGTCAGCCGGCCGTCCAGGCGATGTAAACAAACTGAAGATAGGACTCTGAAAACTCTGAAAACATCACAGACAGTGGGACTTGGGTGTTACACCCATTGTAGACAGTCATGACTCACAGAGTTATTTTCAGAGGATATACTTGATTTATATTACATTTAAGTGTGAAAAATCACATATAAAGCCTGTAAAACTAGTCGTTACAAAATGCTTCACAAACACGAGAATGAAACAAACAAAAAC
This sequence comes from Labrus mixtus, assembly GCF_963584025.1. Lineage (NCBI taxonomy): Eukaryota > Metazoa > Chordata > Actinopteri > Labriformes > Labridae > Labrus > Labrus mixtus. The sequence goes on from NC_083626.1 coordinate 27,247,998, forward strand.
AAAAATAGAAAAAAAGGTAAATGAGCCTTCAAAACGTCTTAGAGATGAAAAAATCATTTTTGTGTTCAACAGAATCCAAAATCAATCTCTTTAAAATGTTCTCTGGTTCTCTTTTACGCTTTACATTCTCAACCCAGGTGACATATTCCTTTGTATTTCAGACACAAACACACACACACACACACACACAATACAAATAACAACTCAGCTGGTGGAAATATAGCAGGAGAGAGATATCTTCTCCTTGCCGTTCATTCTTGAAAAGCAGCGGATGAAAGTAATTTCCCCAGGTGCAGTTAGCTAACGCTGTGAAAGAAAATGGTAGAAGAGGGAGAGTGAAGACGCGATTGTGTCTCTAAAGATGTCATTTCCACTCCCGAAAAAAAAATAAACCCAGCCATTCTGACCTAGACTGAAAAATTTAGTTTCTGGTACAATATCGTGTTTTGATTGAAAACTTACAAAAGCGTCAGTTTGAGTCTGGACATGAAGGACACAAGGTCGCTGGATACGCTCAAATGTTGCTGCACACACGGCAATGAAAACACCAAGTAAACGGGTTCTTTGGCATTCGGTGAGACCAAGAAGTCTAATCTCAAACTGCTACAATCAATACTTCTAATCATAACAGAGGATGAAATGACAATGTGATTTACTAAATATGTCTAGTTAGAGATGAAACCATTGTTTTTATTTTTTTATTTTAACCTTCATTTAACCAGGTAAAAGTCTCATTGAGATTAAAAATCTCTTTTATAAGAGCGTCCTGCAGGCCAAGACAGGCAGCAGCACAATGACAGGGTTTCAGACATAAAACACCTGAACAACAATGAACATAACTACAGGAATCACAAAAAAGAACCATTCATCAGAATCAGCAACAAAGCGATCAAAAAGGTTCAATACGAGTTAGCTAAAACATCTACAGTCAGATGTTTCTGCCTCCAGATCATTAAGACGACCTTTAAAAAACATTCAAGGAAACCAGCTCCCGAAGATTTAAAGGATCTTGCAACCGATTCCAAGAAGAGGGAGCAGCATACTTGAACGCCCTTTTTCCTAATTCGGTACGGGCTTTAGGGATGGTTAGAAGGTGTATGTCCTGCGAGCGAAGATGGTAACTTCCATTACTTTTTTGAAGTATGTAGCTCTGTAGGTAGGATGGAAGCAGACCGAGAATACCTTTATAAATAAAAATATGACCTAGGATCTCGACTTCTCCCTCACCCTGTACAGTTTTAGCCTGCTTCAGCTCATCGTCTTGGTCGTGCTGTTGGCATCTTCCATGTTCTGATTCAGTACGTTGCTGTCAGCAGTTTGCCGTTTCCATTTAACAATATGTAAAAGCCTAATGTTTGCTCACGCTTCAGAAAATCTGATCCTGGAGGGCTTCTCAAGAACTGGTTATTTTTCCTCTGGGGCTGGTGGAGACCAAAATGGAGACTAAAGAAAGAAACAAACTGCACATGTTGAATGAAAGACAGCTGTTGTTCATTTGGATCCACCATGTTCGTGGCATGTTCTTCTACAGAGTTTAATCAGAGAGAGAAAACCCAGAGAATGCTGCTAGACGCTCCGCTGTTCCTGTTTGGAAGCAGAAGAATGGACTTCTCTAAATCCTGCCATGAAATATTGTCATTACTTTGACAAAATGTTACTGCCTTTAGACTAACATTACTGCCCAAGACCACTGACTGAAAATGACAGCTGACGGTTACCCTGATACTACACGTTAAGCAGCTAGTGAAAGCTAATTAGCATTGACCGATGCTTTGATGATGAAGACTTTCTTGTCTATACTTTTGTAGGCTTTCATATTGCGGCAGTGGAAGTGGAAGGATTCTCTACTATAGACACGTCAGCATCACCAAAGTGAAGTTCTGGCGAGGACTTTTTGACGTTTGCGGGGGCCTAACACTTCCTAACACAATCTCTGTTTCTCTGTGGTTGTCAGTTGGTGTAAACAATGGTCGTTTTTAAAGAGATGGAAATTTTAACATGCCCGTGCTGCAGCTCCACAGAGTGCTCAATTGTGGCCACTGATTTCCTAAAATTGTTTTGCCCTCAGAGCCTCCACGCCAATCAAACGACTGAAAGCTACGAGTGGTCCGTAGGCTAAACATGAAGCTATCATTAGGAAGAAGCTAACAGATTAGAATATGTGATCAGCCTAGGCTCCGTCTGAATGATAATAATCTCTCTATGCACATCTCGCTTTGATGGTCTAGAATTTATTGGAATCTTTCTGAATTTCCCACTCGGAGTAAAAACAACACAGACTGCTTTGTTTGCTGAATTGTCAAACTGAAATGGCTGCAGCTACAAAGAGGCCTCGGAGCTTTGTAGACAGTCATGAGACAGAGATAGTGTTCTGCTCTCCAAAAGGCGTCAGTCTGTGTCGCTTTGATTCCCTTCTACCAACATTTAGAATGGCTAAACGACGCTCAAGAGTACAAACTCCAGCTGCTAAAAAGACATGAGCATGTGTTCAATGATCACTTTGTTGCTCGTGATCGGATGTAAACACTGAGAACAACAGCTGCATGTAGAAAGATATCTTGTTTTTATCAGTTTACTCCCAGAGGACGGCAGTGCTCCCCTCCTCGCTGACTGAGATGAGGAAGATTGGCCCTGCTGGCTGGGCTGAAATGTCGATGTGGGGCTGCAGACACAGATGTGATGTTTTCCCTCCAAGCAGGAGGTGAAAATGGAAAGATAACAGGAGTGGACTCGACTGTGTTAGATCTAGTTTTCCTCTCACGTCTCTTTGGTGTGAAACATCACAGACAGCGACATCACTTGTCAGAGTTGTTTCTGGACTTTGAAGACCTGTCATGAAGTTTCCTTTAGGTGCCATGTGGCATCATCGGGGTCTCAGTGAGTTATTTCCTGTCACCCATGCACAGAACGTACGAGGTGGTTGGCCGTCGGCTGTAGTCTTTGCGGTGCGTTCAAGTGCAACTTTTCAGCCAAGACAAAAGGCGACATGAGGCGACGCCACATGTGGCCTTCTTTGTGGACTGCTTGGTGAGTCAGGGCCTTTAAACTCTTAATACTGTGTCATCAGGCTTTCTAGACTCAGTATTCATGTGACCGCCAAGCTCAGAACCCATCAGCCATCGTTATCTTATAGACCAGGGATTCCCAAACTTTTCAGCTCGCGACCCCCAAAGTAATGTTGCTAGCAACTGGGGACCCCCATTGTCCTTGGAAGTGGTTAAAACATTTAGAATAGAATTTATACTTTATTGATCCCGCGAGGGGAAATTTGTTTTTACACTCTGTCTAGTAAACATGCTACACAAACATGAACTGAAATACACACACATGCACAAACAGGATCCTGTGGACATGCACTAATGGAGAGGTCTCAGGGTGGGGGGGCTGCCCACGGCGGGTGCTCCTGAGCTTGTGGGGGGGGGGGGGTTAGGTGCCTTGCTCAAGGGCACCTCGGCAGTGCTCAGGAAGTGGCCTGGCACCTCTCCAGCTACCAGACCAATTTCTGGACTTGGTCCGTGCCGGGACCTGAACCGGCGACCTTCCGATTCCCAACCCAAGTCCCTACAGACTGAGCTACTGCCGCCCAATTATGTGCACAACCAAGCACACTATTACACCTATCCAAATAGTGGCATAAGAACAGCACAAAAGAACACAAAAGCTTTAATCTCTTGAACTACTTTTTTTTTATATCTTCACAATAAAGGCTAAGATATGTTTTTTTTGTTTTTTTTATATGTTTTTGGAAAGAATCTCACGACCCCCTCTTACTGTCTCAAGACCCCCCAGGGGGTCCCGACCCCCACTTTGGGAACCACTGTTATAGACGATATATGCCTCGTATTCTTGTAACGGCAGCTGGAAATGCTGGCCCAAGCGAACTCTCCATCAACCTATCAACAGGTCAAGAGACTGATGGCGATGGCAGGGAGTAATGGTTCTAAATCACAGGCGATTTTAGAACTGGGTATACAAAAATGGAGTGAAAAACAAGTGGGTATACACCTGTGTATTCGCTAAACTACACCACTGATCATACAGTCATGATTTCAATCGAGCCTTTTAGGACGTTTTTTTTTTTTTTCCATCTTCACCATCTGTCAGTGTCCGAACTGTGAAGGTGACGATTCGTTTCAGTCTCGCTTGTTAACATGGAATATTATCACAAATTTGACTTCACAGCTGTGTGTGTTTTTTTTTTTTTCTGTCCTCTCGCACAGACTCTGTCGGCCTTGACAAATCGTATCTTTGTATGCCACTCGATTATCTTCAATCGGGTGAAACTGCTGGACGTGAGAACAAATGGAGCTATTGAGGAAAACTGAAAGGTAGAAAAAGGACAGACAGTGTTGATGATTGAAGCTATTTTCATCTAAATTATAGACAATTAAGACAACTTGACTTCTAATGACGTAAAAGCTTTGTCTGATATTGGATGTGTTAGAAATACCTTTTTCAAACAGTCAAAGACGCCACCCATCACAGATAATGACCATTTAGCAGCATAAACCATTAAAAACATCTTTAAAACCTGTTTTTCAGGTTTAAAAAAACGAGCAATTTTCTGTGAATGGAAAAGGGTTTTCTCATAAAAAAAGGGGCTGTACGATATGAGTTCAATTTTGTCTACATGCTCAAAAGTTTATCTCCAAACACCTTAAGCAGGCCGTGAAAGAGGCGCCAGAGGAGAAAACACGATTAGTGGTTTAATAATCCATCCACAAAGCCCCGACAGTAAAGAGTATGAATCACATCTTGCACTTTCATTTTCCGCTCTCTGCCTTTCCCCTCGGCCCGAGAAAACACCTCTGCCTAAATGCAAAGGAACAAAACCATCTCAGGAATACTGGGGGAAAAAAATTAAATAATTTAAAGCTTAATTGATGGTGATGACATCAGCGTTATGCCAGCAGTGTTGATTTATTCCAAGCACAGACCATATCTCACTTTTTTCTAATGCAGCTTGTTGCTAATTTATAACCTGGCTGCTGATGATATTTTGATTAAGAACGGATTTAGATGCTCACAATTAAAAAAACTGAAAAAGACAATCGATGAATATGTCCTCTTCTGGTACGGCACGGGAGATTGCAGAGCCCCTGATTTGCTTCTGTCTTGGTTTGCAGATTGAAATAAAGAGTTCAGCTGCAATGTATAAGTTAGTTTGAATCATTAGGATTCAGTAACAGAGTGAGTGTGTCATCATGGATCAACTCTTTAAGATAAGCACTGAGTCACACTTGTTGCAGAGACGCTGATTGGGGGGAAAGTTTGCCCTTTATGACTTTTCTGATTTTAAAGACCCAATAAACGCCACATGTTGACGAATACGCCGGTTGCTCAAATTTGCAAAATAAAAGTTTTGAAGATTGGTAAAGATTTGCACGGTTGTCGACGGTGCAGGAATTACTGTAAAGTCAAGATTACAAGTCGCGGTCCGTTTTTTGGGGGGGTTTTCCAGAAGGTTTCATCTGTCTGCTCAAGCTGTGCAGCTCGTTTAGTACCATCTGTTTTAGCCGTGTGGCGTTTGCAATCCTGCTAGCATAAAGTTAACAGCAGTTAAGCTCTCAGCCTATACGTGACACCGATAGTTGTGAGTTTTTTCTGAACGCTCACTCACGTTTTCCGCTGTCATTTTCTGCGGCTGTCATTGGATAATCAGCTGTCTCGTCAGCGGTACTCATCTAACCAATGGCATGGCGTTCCTCCCTCACTGTCAGCCTATCATCGTTCTCCTCCACTTTTGAATACGATTCTTTCTCTGCCTTTAGTTGCTTCATGCCAATGTTGTCGACGCTCAGAATTGTCATTCTCCAAACACATCAACCACCCCATAGGGTTGAAGTATTTCTGAGTCACATTTCCATGTTATCCAACGTAATAAATAATTCTCTTCAGTCACATGTCTCTCCTGATTGAAGTAAATTAATGAAAACCTGATTTCATAAAGAAAGTTGTTCTGCAAGTATCTACAGTATCAAATCATTCAGTAGCACCTTCAGACCGACATTTTCAAATCCTTGCTGATTGAATCTTTCCACGTTTTATTCTATAACTCCAGCCTTGGTTTTATTCAAATGACTTGTTACCAATCATTTTTTTTTCTCCACCGTGCCTGCTGAGCAAACGCTTAAATCCACCGAGCTACGCGGTGAAAGACACTCAAAACCTTGACGATGTTTAATTTCCAACCGTTTAGACCACTTGAATGTTTGAACACCTCCAACGGCTCTGATCACACACTCTCTTTGTCCTCTACGTTCATTACCCTCTAAAGATATTACCATTTTCATTCCCCTCTCGATTGCACTTAATACGAGTCCTTCTCAATGGGAGGCGGCTTCTGGGAGCTCGGCCTCACTTGAGCCGCATGTGAGCTTCTCAAGCAGCCTTATTTTGGAAAACCTGATCTTTGGAACCTCTGCTTACTCTATGAATTAATTTCTTGTATATTTGAGTTCTTGGAAAATAAGATAGGAACCTTTAAAAAGCACATGTGAACAAGTTTGATTGCTCCACTATGACCATTTCAGATTGTGCCAGACCAACACGTTTTTTTTTTCCTTTTCTTCTGCAAACGTCTATTGAGTTTGTTTCCAAAGACTCTACTTTTATTTTCTATAATTCTACAATTCACATAGCAGACGCTTTTATCCAAAGCGACGTACATCAGAGAGTAAGAACAACACAAGCAAGGATCTAGAAAAAAGGGAACAATGTCAGTAAGAGCAAACGATCAGCTTTGAGTCTGATTGGACACACAGGTGCTGACAGGAAGTGACCAGAGGCAAAGCACAACATTGAGGGCAGTTCTTGAGAGCTCTAATCAGTATAGAAACCATCTTATAAGTCGTCGTTATCAAACAAAAACCATCATCATTACCATCATCATCATCAATAATATGGAGACCATCATCATTAAGTTAGTAGGTATTCATGAAAGAGCTGGGTCTTTAGCTTTTTCTTAAAGGTGCAGAGGGACTCTGCAGATCACATGAAGTTTGGATTATAACTTCAACTTCAATAACTTCAACTTCAGCACTGGTGAAACTGTTTCTACCTCTGAGTAGTTCTGTAAGGTAACCCGTATCCCGTGGAACATGAAACACGAGCCAGTTAGCAGAGCGGACCTGATGAAGCCCGTCTGAGTAATGAAGCACTTCAGGAAGCAAAGTACCTGAGAATAATTCCACTCCCGGGCGAGACACTAAGAGAAAGAGCGCAGCAGCAGCAGCAGTTTGATGCTCCACCAATTAGCAAGCAGCTGCCTGATCACGGTCTATACAACCTCCGACTGTGTGACACACAAAAACAGAAAGCAGAGAAGTGACTCTCGGACCCGTAGTTAAGAGAGATGAAGACATCTGAACAGATGTGTGAACAGCTTCTCTCTGTGGTTCAGACACACACACACACACACACTCTGCCATGCATACAGAAGGTGTGACGCTGCCATCATTATTTTTGAAAAGAGAGTCACGACTGCGATCTGAGGATATTATAGAGGAGATGTTCATTAGAGCCTCACCTGCCATTCTGTCACTGTTTCTGCCCCTGTCAGCTGTGCACACACACACACACACACACACACACACACACACACACACACACACACACACACACACACACACACACACACACACACACACACACACTGTAAGTCATGCAACGCATCCCTCTAATCTACCAGGCTATAGCAGGCATGCAGCGGCAGCTCACAACAGCTTGTAAATAATAAATAATTTTTCTATAAATCACACGCGGGATATGGAAGTGCTGAGCGTGCCCCCACGTCCTTTTCATTCCAGCTCTGCTAACATGATTACTGCGCCCGCCGCCGTGTGATAGCTGACTGCTTTCTCTGCTGTGCATTACCAGGGAACCTTTTTCGACTCCTGTGGACATTATGGCCGTAGAAGCTTTTTGTCAGCCACAAGGAGGTAAAAGGCCATCACCATCTCGTCACAGGTGTTGATGAAGCCCCGGCCGCTGCAGGGGGAACACACCTGTGACCCTGTGTGACACACTGTATTATCTGCAGCCATCAAAGCACCCTCTCACCTCGCCTCTTACTCTATCACACACTCATATTTCTCTCGCTCCAGTTCTTTGTCTCATTCTCTCCATATGTGCTCTCTCAGGTTTAGATACTCCATATCCCATATACTCATTTTCACATTTCATTATGTCAGTCTGTGGAGCCTATAGAGCAGCTGTGGATGATTTGCGGTTTAAAAAAAACTCTTTATTTATCTTAAAAAGGTGTCTGTAGAAAAACATCATTTCAGCCTCGGTCTGAAATGGTTCATTTCAACTTTTTTCTGATTGGCCAGCTCTCTGGAAGTCTTCCGGGGGGGGGCAGAACGCTGCAGGGCTGCCAGGGGAGGGGCTGCAGTCCAGTGCTGGGAGCAGAGAGCCAATAGGATTCATCGGCTTACATAGAGGCTTGAAGCTGTCTCAGTGTTATTCACTCACTTCTACAACATGTCACTGAGGCTAATCCAACCGATGTTAATAATATTAAATGTTCACTTTGAAGCATTCAACAAGGTCGTACTCGTTCTTTGAAAAAAATGTCCAACCCTACAGACCAGTGGTTATAAACTCGGGATCAAAAGGTGGGTCGTGGAGCCGTTATCAGTGGGTCGTGAATTTGTTCCTGGAAGAAAAATGCTGTCAAAAAGCAATATGAAGCACTTTTTTAACAAGTTTGTTTCATTCAGTTTTTTTATTCTATCACGCTTTGAACCGTCTGAGGTCCAGATGGCATATATAAGACATTTGCGTCAGTGGATCCTGAGGCCAGGCCAGTTGAGAAGCGCTGCTATAGACCACTTGAATGTTTGAACACCTCCACGGCCCTGATTACACTCTCTTTGTCCTCTTTTATTAGCCTCTAAAGCTTTTACTATTTTCATTCCCCATCACTAATCAGCAGCATTGTATTCTGAGGTCAGATTTCTTTCAAGCAGTACACCTACAGGAATCAGAAGGAATCGAGCGGTTTTGAAATGCAGAAACAGATTGGGTAAGGATTGGAAGTTGAACATTTCATGCACTATCAGAGCTTAAATCAATGGTGCGTGCATGTGACTCATGTGCTAGCTCAAGATTGACATTAGCATTTTGTAGTTTCTGGAACGTTTCTTTAAAGTAATGAAAGCAAATGCATAAATGTTCTCTTCAGACTGGAGTTTGTTGGGAGCCACTTTTATATTGACGGCATCAGGTAAAAGTAATGCTCCCAACTTTGACACTGCAGGGGCCGATTTGATCGAGCCAGATGAGAGACAAATTGCATGTGTGTTTTTGTAGTCTTGTTGTGATGTAAGACTGAGAATATTGACGAGAGAATGGAAATTAAATACAAATGAGAGCAGAAACTGATTGACGTCTCCAGCTGAGACTTTCACATCAGTGATTGAGGATCGGGGGAGAAGCAGGTCAAACACGTTTGCAGAACATCGTGTAAGCAAAGCAGCTGAATTCAATTAGAAGTGGCATTAGGAGGAGGTGAACAAAAGGTTTGATGAAGAAGGTGGAGAAGTTCCATTTTACCGGCTCTTTTTTGAAACAATACTGCACTTTTTAGGACTTTTTGAATAAAAACCAAAAGTCTATTGGTGGCCATTTTGAAAGGAGAGATGATGACAAAGTGTCTCCCTTGAACATGGTGTAACCTGAATGTCTTTATCTACCTTTTAAACTTCATTTAGGAGGAACAGCTTTTGATTTAAGGCCTGACACATTTTAATTTGTCTGTGATAATCATGTCAAGTTTCATAGCTCACGTCGTGTATCTATTCTTAGTCCTTTCCAGACATGCACGCGGTGTGTTCAGCGCAGGATCAGATCATAATTAACAGCAGAGCATTCAAATTAACTCAGCTGCAGCTGCTCTCATTTACACGAGGTCTAAGTCAATACTCTGCTAAATTTCAAGAGATGCTGTGATGCATAAATTAAATAAATGATTTTGCAGAAGGTTGTTAAATCTTCACTTCATTTGGGCTTTAGTAGATCATTTCTGAACGTTATACTCCAACAATAAAAACACACATCGTCTGCATATGGAGATCAAATCTAATACCAAACTACTTTGATATCTTTATATCATCATATATCTATCAACTGATCTGTTGCTTAAAATGGCTGAAAATTTAAAGAGCACAGCGTCATGCTCAAAGATGACTTTTAAAAAGTCGATTGTGCATCCTGAAGCCGGGTACAATAGGCTGTCCTTTGAGCAAATATTTCAGGAGGTCAGTGTTACGTTCAATCCGTATACTGTTCTAGCCTTCACTCTCTTCTGTCTGAGTCCACACGCCCTGTGAGTCATCAGTGTACCTATCATCACACTATTGTTCAGAGGGCACGGGTGTAATCATGTGTGAAATTAGTTTGGATAGGGTTTTGAGGTTGCTCCGTGTCTCAGCGGATAAATTCAAAGCTGTCTAATTGCGTATGGGAGCGGTAGAGGGAGGAACCAATGACCTGTGACCGGTTTATCTGCTGCTAATCAGGATCATCTGAGAGGAGGAAAATAGACGGATCTGTTGTAAAAAGTCGACCCTGTGCTTCATTTTTGTGACGTCACAGGCTGAAAAAAGTTACTGCATGTCCTTTAGATATAAACACAACTGGGCTTTCAGGCTAAAATTGTACTCTTGTATGATCGGTGATGAGACATAATGATAATGGTTCACCAGTGCATTTATCTCAATTAGAACCATATTTCCCCTGGACCTGCCAGCTACACAAGCCACGCCCTGCAAATGAAACCAGAGCCCAAGCAAATTCTAAATTGTATTTCCACACATCAGAGTCAAGGCTGGTGTCTCATTTTGTTCATGCTAAGTTTAAAGAGGACATATTACCCCCCCTTCTCCACCTTTTCAAACAGTCCCCCTGTGGTCTAAATGAAACATCTGTGCTGGTCTTTGCTCAAAATATAACATGAATCAAGCACCAGAGGAGGTTTGTGACCCTGTATAAACCAGCTCTCTCAGAACGCTCCGTTTTGGTGTGTGTGTCTCTTTAAATGCAAAGAGCCCCCCTGAGTTTTCCCAGTAGACATCACTCCTCTGTAGCGAGAATAAAAATGGCGGACCTGCGCAAAAATTTTGTTCTAGTCTGGGGGTGGAGTCCATGGGTGGAGATACCAGGGGAGGGGAGGGGATTTTTTCTTTTTACCAGAATCCCACTGTGACATCACAAGGAGAGCACATTTGAAACAGAGCATTTTTCTCTGTGTTGTAAGACTTATGCAGACCACAAACAAAGGACTGGATGGGTTTATTTCACATTTTGGGGGTCAGTAGACTCTCAGGTTACTCAAATATATGTTCAAAAACACTAGACGTGGATTTTTCATAATATGTCCCCTTTAAGATTTACTTCTTGAAAAAATGTCAGATAGCAACTTACTTTTATTAAAAGACAGTGAGCCCAAGGAAAGAAGCTAATACGGGAGCAGAGACAAGAAGTCAGCCAAATTGGTGTAAAATATGTTTAAAGGCGCAGTATGTTCATTTCCGCCATAGGAAGAGATGATCTCTATAGAGTTTTTTGTTGAAACAGATATCCACTATGCTGAAAGTCTGAATCTGGTCTCTGTTATATGAAAGTCAGAGTTTCCCTTTAAGGGCTGGAAATCATCTCTTCCCCCCCAACCCCCTGAGGTGACCCACGCTGGTTAAGAAGCCCCCGCTCTTCTTCATTTATCACCTCTCTGTCTGCTCACATCTTTATCTTCCTTGCCTTGTCCTTCCCTCCTCCCTTTTTCCTCTTGAGGATTCCTCTCCTCTGCCTCCTGTCTCCTCAGATCTCATCTCTCTCGCTCTCTGCTTCCACCTCTGGCTCCTTCCCTTCTCCTTCTGTTTAACCTTTTCCTCACTCTTCACTTTGTCTCTTCAACAGTCCGCAGAGTGGGTAACATCAAATTGACCCTTGATGTTTTGTTTTCCTTACTAAAGCTCTCCCCTCCCTCCTTATTAATCTCCTCTCCCGATATCCTCACATCTCCTTTCCCCCGTTATCTTTTTTAACATCTCTTTGTCCTTTTTTTTCAACGTTGATTTCCACCACGTCCATATTAAGATGGACGTGGTGAAAGAAATGCACACTCCCCCTTTTTTTTACATCTCTGCCAAACACCTCTCCATACCAACAAGTACCCAATTAAAGGGCTTGACCCCATCACTCAAGAGTCCCCTCATCCTCTCAACATGATCCATCTTTTGCTCTCCCTCGTTTCTCCCTCTTCATCCATCACCTCATCTCTTCTCCTTCCTGCAGCCCCCCCTTCCTCCCCTACTCTACATAAACAATTTAATTACCCTCATGTTGCACGCTTACAATCATCTCCCTTTTCTCGCTCTCACTCCCCTCCCCTCTCTGTTGTTTTCTTCTGATCTAATTTAGAGACATTTACATGTGAATGTGAGTGTTTTGTTTTTCTTCCCTGCTGTTGTTTCATGAGACACAGAGGTGAATCAACCACTTCAAGCTATTGAATTAGCTTTTATAAACATCAGTTGCGAGATTATTTTTTTTCCCCATCCTCTCCCGTTATCAGCCGAGACCGCAGCTTGTTATCCAATCAGCAACCCGGGAGCGACTTCAGGTGCATTCTGGGAGCGATAGATAGCCGATGTGTTCAGTCTCTTTCTTGGGGAGTTATAATAACAGCATGGGATAATTTTTTATTGTTATGGAAATCAGAGTCTTTATAAGAAATGAAAAAAGGAAAATTAAATACAGATTAAGAAGAAATCTGAGCCAGTGAGAGGCAGAGCGAGAGAGAGAGAGAGAGGGATCTGATGACGCGCGGTAATAATCAGACATTGTGTCTGTTTATATAATTAGCGCCGTCTTTCTCTTTGCGAGAATGACTTTTTGATTATTTCTGTCGTTAACGTCTGATGCAGCTGACAAAGTATCGGGGCACACTCAAACGTTTCACTGTCACTGAGAGATCTGCAGAATAATATTCAAATACTATCTCAGCCACTGCCTTCTCTAGGCCAACAGGGATGAATAAAAACTGCACGTCTCATATCTCTCTGATCCATTTGTTTGTTTGTCCGCCTTTTAATGACATGCAGCCCCACTGACACTCCTGATGGGATTGTAATGACTTCCAATATTTTTAAAATTACACCGACTGAGGGTGCTGAGCTACAGCGGAGGATTAGGGCCATGTTACATTTTTTATATATTTTTTTTATTTCGAGATTAAAGTCGTGAATTTACGAAAATAAAGTTGTGAATTTACGAGATTAAAGTCGTAAATGGACGAGTTTGAGACCAGCCTGCTCTTTTCCTCTGCAGACACAACTTCCTCCAAGTCACTGTGGTTCTTTCTTCAGTTTCTTGCAGTATCTTTTCAGGGTCCTGATATTTTAAAGACAATGTGAAGATGATGATGTGCCAAAAGCATGTGAAGTTTCACATCTGCATAAGTAAAGCCCCAACACAACTATTTGTGTCTGTTATCAAAGTGTCTCATGTGCAGAGACAGTTTGTGTCCTGTTCATCATGTTACAGATAAACAAGGTCTTACAAGTTGAAGTGAAAACTTCTCTTGAACTAACTGTTTTTACCGACTACACAAGGAAGAAGCCTATTTCCTTATTAGTGAAACCTTTAGGACAAGATGCTCCACGTTTGTCATTTGAGAACAGGATGCTGCTGCTCTTCTGATATAGACTAAAATAACAACTTTATTCTTTTATTCTTTAAAGACTTTAAGAGTTCTACTTTCATCATTTTTTGCGCAGGCTGGTCTCGAACTCGTTAATTTACGAGATTAAACTTGTAACTTTACGACTTTACTCTCGTAAATTTACAACTTTATTCTCGTAAATTTACAAGTTTAATCTCGAAATAAAAAAAGTTATAACCCCCAATAGAACGACCCCCTAACCCTAACCCTAACCCTCCATACATCAGCACAAATCTCCATTAATGGTATGGTTATTTCTTATTTCTTCTTATCTTAAGATCCCCCTCTCCTGGTCCCGATCCCCACTTTGGGATCCCCTGCGTTAGAGGACACGTCAGCAGCTCATGTGGCCTTTGTGTTGCCGAGGTCCCACCTTTGACGTTTATATTTCCGAATGGTTAAACAAACATCCCCCCCCCCCCCCCCCCCCCCCCACACACACACACACACACACACACATTTCTGAGTAAAATTCCTTCCCTTCAATCCCCATCAAACTCCAATCCACATCTCACTGTGGTGCAAATGAAGTGTTCTGTAGAAGAAGAAGAAAAAACAACATCTTGGCTCGTTATTGCTCTTAACAATCAGGAGAAAGTCCAGAAGCCTGCAGGTTACAGACGCAGTCAAGGGTAGGAAGGCTACGTCAGCCTGACCGGGGCGGGCGGGCGGAGCAGAAATTAGCCGTGATGATGGTAAATGGCCTGGCTCTGTTTCACCATCTGATGCTCTCATTAAGGGAAATAGCACACAGAGGCCCAGAGCAGGGATGATTGCACACGCCGTTAACCCCACCAAGACTGTGCCCCCTGTGTGTGTGTGTGTGTGAGTCTCTCCCAGCCTCCCAGGAGACTCCAATCTGTTGCTGTTGTGAAGAAATGATGCGTCCCTGCCCACCACATGTTGCTCTGCCGTATACAGCAGGTGAAACACATGTTTCCGGCAAAATACTGAAAACGTCCTCCTGCTAAATACATCATCATCTGTTCTGAATCAAATTAAATCATATATCCCAAGATGGATCATTTGTCTGTGGTAATGACCAAGACAGTCCTGAACTGTGATCTTTTTCAAACAACTCACAACAACTCACAAATCTCTGCGATAGCGTTTGGATTTGGTCTGTTCTCTTTTTTTTACATTGAATAAACTTTTAAAGAAGACAGTGAGACCATGTTATGAGGGTGAGGGTCCCATGTTTGTTTGACTGACCCATACGTAATATTCGATCCATTTTCTTTAAGGCTTGGACCAAATAAAGTTAAAGGACCAATCTGTCAGATATCTACTGACTGAAATGATAAAGTGACCTCACTATCTGATCAGACATTAAGGAAACATGTTGAAGTGCTGGCTTCTCTGACAACAATGCAGCAGCCAGTATGTCCTCCTTCTAACTTTAGATTCTGCTCCTGAATGCTCTGGATTTGTTTGGACCAGAGAAGGTAGGCGCTTTTAAGACACACCCCCACACGGCCGTTTTGGACGCCCCTCGGTTTGCCAGATATGAGAGCAGTTATCAGGTCTAAAAAGCCTCTGCATGTTTCTAATAAGCTCCACGAGCAGAAACGTGCTCAAACTAGGATCAATATTGGAGATGCTTTTGAAAAATGGAGAGAGGTTAGAACACAGAAAGGTTTACAGACCCATGCAGAGCTGGATAAACACTGAAGCTTCAGTGTCCACCACATGGTGACCTGCGTGAGCATCGACTCTAGAGAGGAGGGGGGGGGGGGGGGAGACAGCTCTCTATGATGTTTAGAATTTAGACTGTAGTACCCATTTTAAACACTAGGTGTCAGAGTTACATACTGCTCCTTTTTCCAACTGCACAAAAACCATGTATGTTGACACCATATGGTAAAACTATATTTGTCCATCAAAACATAATGACAATGTTAAACTGAAACATGGTTAAATTCAGCACTACACTACTATTTGAGTGTAGAAAAAGAAAGGAAAAAATAAATCCCTGTGTAAAATTCAGCAGCTAAATTGGGGAAAGTCTTAAATCAAATCTGCACTTGAAACCACACAGACTTGAATAGAGAGCCCAATATGATGATATTACATCGTTCCACCGGCCAGAGATAAACATATGCTGAGAAGGGAGCTTCAGAGAGAGGTTTGGGAACACATTCAATGAATTAGGAGAAAAAAATAGAGAAATAAATTGAGCCAAATTGGCAGCTTACTTAACTCAAAATGTGTCGGTGAGAAAGAGGAGTGATAAAAGAGACAGACATTGAGGGGGGGTGTTATTATAAGAATAAATGACAAGTGAACAATGTAAGTGGTGCCAAATGAAGCTAATGACTCTTATTTTAATTCAATCCAAGTACTTGATTTTTAGTCTTTGTGTCCATTATTCAAACTCAGTACGATGCACTTGAGGAGAAAAAGGAGAATTAAAAGCTAAATAAGATGAATAGGGACCATTACTGTACTCCCCCGTCACATCTGGCTCCTCATTAGTGTCAGAGTTACAGTTTGATTCTCAGTGACTGCAGCCGCACACACAGAGGACGAGCAGATGTCTCCTTTTAACACGTCTCAGTACAGGAACGAGTCACTTAAACGACCTTTAAAACTCTGCAGGTCCCACACACACAAACAAATTACAAGGAGAAGAAAGGAAAGCCACACAATCAGAATCACATTCTTCTCTGCAGACGTCAAACACCCAAACTTCCACTTCCTGTGAAAAAGAAGAGGTGGGTGATATGACCTGAGAATCAATCAATGGTTACACGGTTATCAGAAGGGATTGTGCATGTTCATGCATTTTCAGCTCAGTCCACAGGGACTTGGGTTGGGAACCGGTGGGTTGCCGGATGCGGACCATACTATGAACGTTGGTCTGGTAGCTGGAGAGGTGCCAGGCCGAGTACTGCTGAGGTGTTCTTGAGCAAGGCACTGAACCCCCAACCGCTCTGTTGCACTCCCTGCATAACAGTGTGTCGCAGCCTCACTCTGACGTCTCTGCACTAATGTCCACAGCTCCTGTTTGTGCATGTGTGTGTGAGAAGCATGTCTCTAAAATAACAGAGTGAGGGGTCATTCTGTTTGTTTGGGTGGAAAGACTTGGAGAACAGAGATATGGAGAGAGAGCGGGTTTGTGGAACTCTATCCCTCTTCCTGCATCTTATCCCATCTGTCCCCCTATCCCTTTCCAAGCCCGGTGAAGTCTAGGCCTGTGAAGGCTGTTTAGTCATGAGCCGGGGATCCGGCCGAAGATTTCTGCCTTTTAATAAGGCAGTTTTTTCTTACCACTGTAACTTTTGCTGCTTTGCTAAAGTGCTCATGATGGATAGGCCAGATCTTTGTAATATAGCAATAAGTAAGGTCTTTTTACCTGCTTTATGTAACATAACAATGAGTAAGGTCTTTTTACCTGCTTTATGTAACATAACAATGAGTAAGGTCTTTTACCTGCTTTATGTAACATAACAATGAGTAAGGTCTTTTACCTGCTTCTTGTAAAGTGTCTCGAGATAACACTTGTTATAAGTTGACGCTATACAAATAAAAATTGATTTATTGGTTGATTTTGATCCAGATTAGTCAGTTTTGCTTTTAAAGGACACCGATGAGACAGAAGCACTACATATGCACGTCCGGGTCACTTCCTGCATTTGGTACGTTCCAAAGATGCTGTCGTTTGTAAATTTTGTTTGGGGACTGGTTAAAGTGTTTCACATCTTGTAAATGTGTTTTTTCAAAATGTCAATTTGTCACATTTTGTAAAAGAGTTTCACACTTCCCACTTCCCAGCCACCGTACTATGCTCCTGATGCACCCTGATGGTCATTTAAGGCCTGCAACTGACAATTCATCCATGAAAATAATATCCATAAAAATAGTTCATAGTGCAGTAAACTAACTGCAGTGCACTGACTCACGCTGCAGCTGAACATGAAGTAGGGATAGAGTATCAAAGAGGAAACATGACACGGTTATTGTCCCTATCTCTGTCCTCCTTTTGAAAAACAATCTGTAATCAAACCGTCCCATCTCCTCTGACAGGATGGGTGTCGTCGCACATTCTGTTCAGGTTGCTGGATTTGGCTTTCAGAGTGTTGATCACCGTTCATCACGTCGCAGCCTGCAGATGTGACAGCTGTCCTAAACATCCTGTGCTTTCAAAAAGGAAGATGTTGTTCTTTTTGCAGTTTCAGGCTTACCTTGACTGTTTCCTATACACAACGTTCGAGTGCCACAAGGCTGCTGTTTTACTGCTGGTGTTTCTTTGCACACATTCAGAAAAGAGCATCGTACTGTCAGGTGTGGTGTTTGTCAGAGCTGAGGCTGAGTGCTTTCAGAGCTGATACAGGGAAGGACAAAGAATTGAAAATAGACTGTACTTTTTTTTTTCCAGTCACTTCAAGCGATGGTAAACACCTGTAATGCTCCAGGTTCATCTCTCAGTCTCTGCTCGTTGTCGATACTGTGGCTAGGTCAAAACAAGTATCCATGATGTCCTTCACTAGAATTTGCAAATTAGGGTGTGTCTGTGTCGAAGGGAGAGGGACTATATTTGGTGTCTGTTACACAACACACACACACACACATTCGTTCCTGGTTTGAGGGATTCATTTGCAGTGCAGAGTCAGTGGCCTCATAATTCATCCTGGTCATTAGGAGGGAGGAAGAGGCAGGATCATTAGTGAGTTGCACACACACATACACACACACACACACATGCTGACAGGCACACCACAGGTCCAGACAGAAGAACTTGCAGATGCAGGAAGCAGCCGTATCAGCTTCTTTTTTTTCTTCCCAAACGAAAATCACCACATTATATCGACTGTTATGAGAATATATTGTTTTTGAAGGTCTGAAATCTTGGACACTTACATCCCACTGAGTCTGAACACGAAGAGATGAGACCCTGGGAGGGGAACAGATGGGAGCACACACTCACTATCACACACACCATCAGTCCATGTGTGGAGGATTCAGGTCACAGGGTCAAGGACTCGCAGTTATGACATGACAGTCATCTCTCTCTCTCTCTCTCTCTCTCTCTCTCTCTCTCTCTCCTCGTACAGATGGCATGTCAGGGTTCCCTGCATGTCTCTTTAACACACAGCTACACATGAGTCAGCAATCCTTCCTCAACTGCTTCACCCACTCACCAGAAGATGTAATCAAGAGTCCGTTTCTGAATAATTCCCAACACTGCTCGTCAAATTCCACAGACCCAAACCGACCGCTCGCTTGTCACCCCCCCCCCCCCAGTAAAAAATCTGCAGCACTATTGTGTTTGTAACACAGATACATCCTTATTCATGAGGTTTCAGTATTAACCCAGAAACAGTCACCATCAGGAAGATCCTCCCTCACACACACATACACGTAAACCAGACTAGAGAGAAAATGCTCGTGTAAAACAATGAAACTCAAATGAAATGATATTTGACTGGTGAATAAATTTAGTAATATCAGAGCATACAAGAGATACATTTTGTCGATGCCGATATTCACTTCGTGTGCTAACATCGTCGGATAATATCGGCTGGTCATTTAATCGGTCGGGCTCTAGAAGTATTCACGATGGTGCGTATCAGTCAACTGCTTGGGGGCCCCAGGCTAGTAGAGGGCCCCTCAACGGCTGACAAACTTTAAACCAAAGCATTGCCTCAAAATGTGCAAATTTTGCAACGACAGGAAACCTACCTAATCGGGCCCCATTGGACAGCACTCACTCTCAATGCCCTGCTAACCAAACTTTACCAATGAAGGAAAATGAAGAGGAGTTACCTGTCTAGGGGTGGGAAAAAAAGAGGAAACAATAATATACGCTGGTCGTTGGGGCCCTCAATGAGTTTTTGCCAAGGGCCCCAACAGACCCTAGAATCGCCCTTGTGTCAGCCACTCGGGCGAAGATTCAACACAGGAATATAAATATAAATCAGGCAAATATAAATGTTGACACACAGCAACACTCGGGCAAAAAAGTCAACCACAAGAGCAAAACGTTTAGAAGAATGGATCTTCATTAAATGATGTTCTGATTGATAAGGTATGAACTACTCAGAATACAGCGATTAGTTTTACGAGCAGGTGAGAACGTAGAGAAAGCCGACTTTTTTTTTTTTTTTTTACCTCAACTTGAAAGTGCATCACCAAAAAGTTTGTTTCAGGCAAAACATCTTTAGAAGAATCTGTCTTTTAATTCCGTCATCAGGTCGATCGTTATATAGCGCTCAGTGAAAGCAGATTACAATAGCAGACACACACACACACACACACACTCTGATTAGCTTACTTTAGCAGCCATGGCAACCCCCCCCCCTTCCCCCCTAATTCTTTCATTTCATATTTCTTCTTTTCCTTTGCCCTTCCTTCTCTTTGTTTATTGACCTTGCTCTATTTTTGCCTCAGTACCGTCTGCTTCGATCTATTTTCACTGAGAAACTCAGAGTAACACCCCCGGGCTCTTTATACACCTTCACACGCACACACGTAAACACACACACACAATACGATGCAGTGGTAAATAAAAAAACACAGAAAGTCGATGTTGACCTCAGACGTCACCCTGAAGGTCACAGACACTCACAATAACTATAATGGCTTTCAATGAAGTTCTACAAAGAGCTGACTAATGTGAGGTCAAATCGACGGTGTGTGTGTGTGTGTGTGTGTGTGTGTGTGTGTGTGTGTGTGTGTGTGTGTGTGTGTGTGTGTGTGTGTGTGTGTGTGTGTGTGTGTGTGTGTGTGTGTGTGTTTGTGTATGTACATTCACGGAGCCCCGAACACACACGTTCCCTCTCACACTCGGACCATCTGTGTTTAATTACCTATTCAGCCGGCTTCATGTCTGTGAGCCAAATCATCAATGTTTGGTGTTTCTGTCTATTCAGCGAGACACTTTTGGCCGCCTGCAAGCAGCTGAAGTCACATAAAAAAAAAAAAAAACATCACAACAGACTGAGGGATTGTTATTGTGTTCAACACGACGCTGCAGGTCTGCAGACTCCCACAAATAAACGAGCAGTGGGCTGGAACAGCAAGGGCTGATGGGTAAGCTGTTAAGCAGTTCTCTTAGGGAAACCGACATGAACAACAATCAACACAAAAAGAGCAATCACATGAAAAATGCCATTTGCAAACCAAACTGTAAAGTTTAACCTGGATGTATTTATTACGAGTATTAGCATCAGAATTAGCAGCGTCGGCTAGTGCAGTTTCTAACAGATGAACCAAGATATTAGTTTCTTAGCTTGATGCTAACACAAAATGGAAATTGCCATTAAAGGGCTAGCAGAAGTAGCATCGCAGAAACGGTAAAAAGTTATTTAAAGTTGATCTATTATGCTGATCCCCATTTTAAAACTCACATATACTGTAGTGTTTCAATGCTGGATGCTCAAACTAAACGTGGGCAAAGTTTCAGATCATGAGGTAAACATGTGTTGGTGTAATCCCAGGATGAGTCTGCAGAGGGCGCCAAACGGCTTGTTCTGCAAATCAGCCGATAATTCCCCGATATGGAACCAAGCCTCTAAAACCCTTTTCACACAGTCGTCTAGCGGACTCTGTTGCTACGGCCGCTACTTCTGCGTTGTTTATTTACATCATGTCTTATGTCGGGAAATCCCCCGACCCCCCCTCCCCCCTGACAGGGAAAGCCCCCCGCTGTGAGGAGCATATGTGAACTGCTAGGTCGAGAGAATCTCCGGAGAAGTCCTCCTGTAAGTAATCCGTTGAAACCTCTCACATAGGCTCTCTTCTCCCAGCACTGGAGAGCAGCCCTCCTCTGGCAGCCCTGCAGCGTTCTGCCCACTGAAGGTTTTCCAGAGAGCTGGCCAATCAGAAAGAAGCGGGCTTTAAAGAGACAGCAGCTGAAACAAACTGTTTCAAGCAGAGATTGAAATTAGTTTTTTTACTGACACCTGTATCAGATAGATGAGGAGTTTTTTGAGCTGCAAATCGTTCAAAGTTTCTCTATTGACTTCTCAGACCGACAAGATGAAAGTGGGTATAATGGGGGTCTTTAACAATGTTGCAAAAATATTTTCTTAAAGGCTCACAATATTAATTTCAGAGCACATTTTCAGACCACCACAAACAAAGTTCTGACCTTTAAATCCTGAGGTTTTTTATTCCTTAAAAACCTGTTATGCAAATGTTATACAGTTGAATTATCCTAAAGTCTCCATTCGAGAGCATAACTTCCTGTTCAAAGGTCACGCTTAGTTTTTGAATTTATGAGGTCAACATGATTCCAAACAGCCAGCAGAAAGTGAAAATGCATCAATGATGACCGGTCACCAGAGGTTTGTTCTAAATAAAGCAGGAAGCCTGTCCATCATTTCAGAGATCAGCAGCCTGTTTACCGTCAAACACACAGATAAGTGGGCCGCTCAGTGCCGCTCAGAGTCCACACACATCCTAATTAGACTCCCTGCTAACCGAAGACCCACTTCAAACGCCAGATTTCTCTTCACAGCAGATGGTCAGAGCTGACAGAAAAGTGACCGGCCGCTTTGCAAAAATAAAATTCAGGTCATTTTCGTATTCATGCGATCTAGGGGTGAGATAAACTCTCAAACAGCTGGGACTTCAAATGCTTCTCTTTTTTTCACTTTAAAAGAAAGCAAATACAGAAGAACACACACATGATACTGATAAAGAAAGGAAACAATGGAGAAGAAGGAAGTAGGGCTAGGAATCTTTGGGTGTCTCACGGTTCCATTTCCATTCTTGGGGTCACGATTGGATTCAGAATCTATTTTGGATTCTGGATTCATGATTCAAAGTCTATTTTTGAATGAGCACATACTTCAGGGTCTACTTCAGTCATCTGTGAGACTGGCTGAGTTTCTTGCAGCTCCATTTGGCATTCTACTGAGTTAAAGAGTTAGCATTAGCACTTAGCATTCAGTGACTGATTAGCCACAAAAAAAAACAATTCTTGACAGTTATGACTCTATTTAAAATCTTAGAAGATAAGATATTGATTTTTACATAAATCGATTTTTTCCCCACCTCTAGAAGGACGACACATCAGGTGAAAACTTGTCTTGAACGCTATTCCACCTCTGGTTTGATCCATCAGGAAGAAATTGTATTGTATTAAATTTGCTGCACAGCTGAGCTGTAGCCCCTCTCACCTTTGGCTCTTTATTTTGTTCTTTTTGAGTTTTTTTCTTAATTCAGATAAACAACGACAGACTACAAAAGTATGCAAAACGTGTCACTTTTTTACACCCAACGCCTCCTTGATTTGTATTTCATCTTTCCACCCACTGCATTTAAGAACTCAGAAAACATTGTAGCATGTATTTTTCTTTTCTTTTTTACACTGAAAACAGCCATTCAGAGCGCTGTCATAGATAGACACTGCACATGTCATTTTAAATTCAGAAAGAACAAGATACATGTCAAAACACTCCTCCGGGCTGAGCTTTGGTAGGTAAACACGTATATTTAAAAATCAAGTCGCCTGCCACATGATGCTGTCAGTCAGGGCGGAAAAAGAGTTTTAAAACACTCTTAAGTAAAACCAAGAACACAGCATGGTCCATGCAGAAGATGTTTAAAACTTTTCTGACTGAACATGGACGCTCTTTCCTCTGTTAAGGCCGGTTGAATACAGGCTGATGGTCATGAAAGGTGCATGCAGAGGTGTTGTTCATCACTAGGCATGGCAGGCAACTGCTCGGGGCCCAAGGCCAGTAGGGGGAACCCCAAGGGCTGACAAACATTAAACAACAGCAGTGGCTCCAAATGTGCAAATTTTGCAATGACAGTATGCTACCTCCCTAAGGGGGCCCCCATCTGACAGCACTCTGTGGAAACCAAAGTCAGTGAAAGTCACCAAAGTAAAATTACGAGGAATTATCCGTCTGGGAGTGAAAATAGAAAGAGGGGGACGAGTAAGCGTCGGGAAACTGGCAGACATTATAGGGATGAATGCTGGTTGGAGGGGGCCCCCAATTCATTTTTGCCTAGGGCCCCAACAGACTTTAGAATCGCCACTGGGTGCATGTGACCTGTCTGTTCCTCAGGGACCACATGCGGGACCCCTAACACTTTTTTTCATTGCTGTTGCCGGTAGCTGCACCCCCTTTAATCTCAGAAGCACCCTAAGTCATTTTGTTCTAGACCCGAGCCCGGCTGAATAAAAGAGAGACAATTTGCCTGATACTTTCTGAACATGTTCTTTTAGTCAAGGCCTGCTGGACACCTTACATTTACAAATCCTTGTTTCTTTATTTTCTACATTGCCTTCGGTTTTTTCGCTCTGAGGTAGTGTGCTGTTTTGATGTCTCAGAACTGATATGGAGGGAGGATAATGTCCTAAAATGTGCACTTGGAATGGACTGTTGTTATGGAAACAGAACATTTTTCCTTAACAAAAATCCCTCCAGGCGGCACTTTTTCCCTCACAAGAAAAAAAAAAGATAAAACCTGCTTGCTGTGAGCGCGGCTTCAGTCTGCCGTCCCCTGATTCTCCTGTCTCTGTCTCCGAGCGGTTCTCTGCTGAATGTTTCTCTCTCCCTGTGGTCCACATATACTCACTGTATGGGGGGCCTGTAGCACTAAGCACATGCTCTTTGGAATCACTCG
Organism: Labrus mixtus; assembly: GCF_963584025.1. NCBI lineage: Eukaryota > Metazoa > Chordata > Actinopteri > Labriformes > Labridae > Labrus > Labrus mixtus. Next base: position 27,272,308 of record NC_083626.1, read on the forward strand.
TGGCTCCTGTTGTTGGTATGATCTCAAATCATTGCACTGGATGTTCTGCATGCCGCGAGATAAAGCTCTTCCTCTCTGGCGCTCTCTGACAGCACTGAGAGCTGAAGACACACTTTAGCTCGCGGCGCTGTCAGGTAGAGTGCTAAAGCATGTCCTGGAAAACAAAACAAAGCCAAAAGACGCCAAGAGACGCATTTTTCCCGTCAGACACAAGACCTCAATTAATGCCTCTTGAAAGCTTTTCCTCTGTGCCTTTTTATCGTTCTTTTGTTTACAAGGACGCGCTGCATTGGACAGCCGCTGTCTGCTGCTTTCCACCTGTTGTTAAGTCTGGCATTCAAGTGGTGATTTATGGCTGCTCTCCCTTTCATTTCCACTGCTCCCTGAAAGTTAACATAACTTTGTGTTAAAGCTAAACAGGGTGGATTGGTTGAACATTGGTGAACATTGGTTTCATGCATACTGTATAATTCGGTGTATGAGACGTACTGTTAATATTTAACATCTTAAAAGTTAACAAATAAATATGGAACCCCAAAAAGATTTCCCTGCCAACTCGACTCCCCAGTGTCCCTTCTTCAAGACTCCTCACGGTGGAGCTTACGAGATGAAAGAGGGTAACATGAACGGAAGTTTGGCACCGACCGAAGGCCTCTAAGTGCAACTGCACTGTCGTTACACACAGCACTGTTACACCTCCGCCTGTTTACAAGCAGCAGGTGTGAAGCCGGTGAAGACTTTGCGAGAGGCTTAACAACCTCGCAGCTGACAAGGTGCAGTGATAATACTGGATTAGTGTCTTCAAGTATCTTCAGCCCGTCATTTGTTAAATGATGGAGCATGATGGGGCGTCGGATAGCCATGGGGTTATGTTGCAAGCGTTATTAGCTTTTGGGATGGATCCTTATCAGGCCGTCTTGCAGAATCACTGTATTGTGATACAATAATGATTATACCATCAAAATACCCGTATCCCATTTTGTACATCGGGGATTACCCTATGATTCCGAGCCCTACATGGGACACACCAAGCTGTCATTCAACTCCAAAACAAAAACCCATCTGCAGCAATACTCACCCCCAATTCACACATACTCCGTGAGCGCCGCGCACTACGCCGTACTTAGCTGCCACTCTAGTCAATCATTGTGTTCACACAATGCGGTCCGTCTCCGGCGCGTGCCACCGACGGCACTACGCTCTGCTCCGTTTCAAATACGCAGCGAGTCTATTTTCACCGGAGTACGCTGCGACAAGGAAACGCACAGAGCAACCAGTCAATTTCAAAATAACACACAATATACGGACTCTCGATCGTATTTTTCATCACTTTATAAACATTACGTCAAAACAACAATGCATCCTCAGAGAGACAAAGCAACATGTTGTTTGCATGTTTTTCTCTTTATTCCTGCGGGATCTTGTAGTTCTCCTGTGATGTGTCATGGGTGCGCTCCGCTGCGCTGACGTCCCAGAAACGGATCCATGTGTGCGTGTGAATGGGCGCGAGCCGTCCGACGGGGCAAAACCGTGGCGCTGACGGGCCGCGGCGCGCACAGAATATGTGTGAATTGGGGGTAAGGGTGCACTCACACTAGGCCCAGTCATCCCATACCGTGCTGAAGGGAACTGGACTTTGAGGTTGAAGCGGTGAAATGGACTGGACCTTTGGGGATGAAACAGATTGCCTAGTGCGAGTGCGCCCTAAGAGATTCTCTTGTTCTCCATGTTGAAAGTCATTTGCAAACCCCCAAAATCAGGGTTCAAATCCTCTGTTCTTGAATGTAACCGAGCAGTTTTTCCACCAAGCCAAACCGAATGCGACCACTCGTTAAAGAGAAAGAAAACAGAAGCTAAACCTTGAGACAGATGCCAAACAGATGCTTCCTAAGGCATCACAATGATACCACAAAGGAGAGCCATGACAAAGTGTCTCTCTGTTGTTGGGTTAATAACTGTGTGACCCGCCCACTTGTAAAATCCCAGAGTCCTGATTGTACTAGTCAACCTTTCTGTGTCTCTCTGCTGCTCTTCGTCTCAAACACACACACACACACACACACATGGAGCCTGTGTTTGTCTTTCATTCTCTCTGCAGTCTCCACATGGAAGACATTCAACAGTCATTCATTCTTACAGATTCAGCTTGTTTTTTGTGTTGGCGGTGAAAGAGTGACTTCATGGTTCTTGGCTGTGACTGTGAGGGATTGGAGAGGCAGCTTCTTTAAAGGACGGAGAACGGTTGGGAAGCTATGAACTCACAGTTTCCTTAGAAAAGCACGTTTTCACTGTATCCAAAGTGATGATGTGGTTGTTTTTATATTCTTGGTGACTAAGATATCATGAAGTCTTAGAGAAGGATGTTTCCATTTTCATTCCAAATTCTTGTCGTTTTCAAAATCTTGCATCCCCATCACCAGTACCGTTTTATGCTAGTTGGCCACGTGATTTTTTTTTAGGAGGCGTGCCAATATTGGGGATGCTTTCTAAACACTCTTCAGTGCATCTGGTGGAAGCACAAGAATTCATTACATTGAAAAAAAAGGACTCTGGGGGCCCATTTCAACTTCAGACATTTTTCAAACGCAATGCCAAATAAAGATTCTTACGGCTGTTGACGACAAAATGGTGAAAACCAAAAAAATAAAATCTAAACTGGAAGACTTGCTAACTCCAACAGGAAGTGCATAAACCTCACAGCTTGAGGTTTACCGTTTCTGGTTGTTAGAAAAAAAGGCATTGTTACAGGAACAATAGTAGTAAAATGTGAGTGTTTGCGTGGGCATGTGTTTGTGTAGGTTAAATGTCACTTCTTCCCATCTGCTCCTAAAAAAACACACTGACTCACGCTTTAGTCAGCCGAGTGTTTCTTCATAACTGCATCCAAAATGTCACATCTGGTCCTCACAGATGAAAAACAAAAACTCATTTACATTTTCATTTCTTATTTATCATATTTTCTTCTCTCTCTCTGTCTGTCAGTCCGTCCCATCACATTCATATATTGGACCAGAGCTCTTGAACCTCATACTTCCCTCCAGGGTAGAATGAAGATGAAAAGTCCACTCCAGGTAATTACCCACAATTCATCACATTAACACCAGGCCTAGTCGCCAAACAGTATGGACGTAAAAAAAAAACTGTTTTGAAATGCAAAATAAAATGGAACATTGAATATGCCATTAAAAAGTTGATTAATCGTGATTCACTTTTGACATTCAGTGATTAATCGTAATTGTTTGACAGTCCTAACAATGACCCAACAGTCTTGTTTTTCCTCAGATTTATTGCGACGCTGACCTTGATGGACAGATTATAATCTGATTTTTACAATTAGAGGGGTTACAATTAGAAATGATTTCCACAACACTGCCATGTTCTGCCATGTGTCTGTAACACAGAGCAGAAGTTCAGAAAGGTCTCCTGAATGTAACAACATGTGGTACATGCATACAGTTTCCTGGATTAACATGATATACATCATCGCACCGACCATGACCACACATGTACAAAACTCATGTTACGTCCATGTGTTCACCTGTGCCACTTTCAACCAGCTCCACAGGCCAACACTGTGCATGCATGCACAAACATCACGTGTGCAGAGGACAGTGACACAAACAACCCAGACAGTTGCCTGCAAGGCTTTTCAGAGAGATATCCAGCAATCTGGCATGTGTACACACACACATACACACGAGAGAGGTTGATGTTGGTACATTTTGATTAAAGGAGCCCTGATGCCTTCTACTCCCCAAACTGCTGAATTTGAGTTTGATTTCAAAGATGCAAAGTTATTTTTAAAGGCAGAATGTGAAACATTTTACATATAAATATAGCAGAAATACATTATATCCACTGAAAATATTTTGCTGAGTCATGACTGTCTACTGTCTGTGTTGTTGTCAGAGCCGTGTTTACATGGACAGGATGGCCAGCTCCTCCCCTTGTGTATAAAAGCTGTTTAAGTGAGGGACTAGAGAGAAGAAGAACATACTGACTCGTTATTTGGATGTCATGTAAGTGTTTTTAGATCACGGTCATTCTGTGTAAATTGACAGGCAATGTGACGCTACGAGCTAACTAAAGAGCGCTAACATTAGCATGCTAACACAACAATGCAGCTCAAGACAAAGGACTATTTTGTCCGCCGCTTGCTCTCAGCGCTTAGTGCTTGATTATGGTGCGTTCCAATTTGATAAGTCCTTTGTGCAAACGCGAGGGGAGGTGTGGAGGATTCAGTATGGAGGAGGTGTGGCCAAACAGCAGTTTGTTTTGGTTTCATGCTAATGCTCAAGCGCGACATCTACTGAATCAAAAAGTTGCACATTCTTCCTTTAAATCAATGGTTCCTTACTTTTCAGGCTATGGACACTTTAGAACGACAAAGGTTGCATGTGTCCAAGGGTTTGAGGAGCGTTCACCTTTGAGATACCTGACAAAGTGATGCGTCAGGTATTCCCTGACCAACACCTTCAAGATGGGTTACTGAAAATAAGTGCCCATCTGAGGTTTCAAAAGAATGAACGCGGAGACATTGAATAGTAGTACGTGTTCAATGATTACATATTGCATAGTGTATTTAATCAAAGCAGTGACTGAAGGACTAATAACTCATCACCAGTATTCACAGACAACCGGCAGCGAAGGGAGAGCGGCTGCAGAGACAATTAACTCTGACTTGAATTCAGCTGAATGCTCAGAACCTTAAACTGTGAAAAGATCGAACAGCCTATCTTTGAGTTTCTATTGAATATTTATAGATGTGTTATTTTAAAGGATCCTTTCAGTGTGGATTGGATTATCACTTCTTACACAAAAAGCCCTTTTGATGATTTAGAAGATTGGCTGAAAATGAGCTTAACACTAAACTCAAAGTCTGGACTGTGGAGTTTCCACAAAGATACGAGTGTTGAGACCGTGAGATCTCATTTATCCTTTTGAACACGAGTGGGCTCAAAGTGTTTTCATGGCTTTTAGCAGAAATAGCTGAACATCCAAACGGCAAGTGCTCTGAGTAAGCAGGGTTTCCCACACAGTAACAATACTCGGGCAGGCTGCCCAGGTATATTTACGGCCGCCAAAATCTATCTGCAGACCATTGTTTCTTTTTTTTTTGTCCATATACAATTGCCATCCCAGAGAGAGAGAGAGGGAGAGAGAGAGACGTCCACTGTTACAAATCTTCTTATGCTGTGGTTTGAAACATTTTCCGCAGCTGCTTTTTGTCGACGTTATCCTGCACTCTCACTTTATGATGGTAGTTGGAATACACCACGTCATCAACAACGACCTCCACACACAGGGATCACCTGTAGTGATTATGTGATACCAAGTGAAAGATTTCAAAACGCCATTAACGTTATAAACCGCAATGCTGATGTATATTGCTAAAAGAGCGGGACCACAAAAAAACAAACCTACGGAATGAAGCCCAGGGACAAGCAGCTCTAAGCTGTTACCGTGCAGCTTCACTGTCTCCAATGATGGAACGCTTTCTATTCATTCAGCCGGAGAGGCAGTCGCACCATGCATATTGGGATCCTTGCGGTGGGTTTCAAGACGGGCTCCGGCGTGCTCGCCAGACAAGAGACCAGAGCTCTATTCTATGCGTCTAAGTGAGTCCAAGGATCGCCCGGACTAGCCACGCGTTTATCCAATCAGGTGCATTCATTGAGGCTATCTCACCTATTGCGTAACCTTCAGCAATAATCTTGGCTATCAAGAGTGGGTGGAGAGGTCCAGGAGAAAATCGGAAGCGGCCAACTTTTCAGTGAGTATGCGCCCTTCTAGTGGCGAGTTTAGTGCTCCGGCGCGATCACTAGTGTCCTCGCCTGAAGCAGTGGAGTCGTAACTTTAGACACTTAAAATGACAACCTGAGTCAATCGGTGGAAAAGACATTAACTTTTAGTGGATGTATCCTGATTGGGTACAACTACCAGCAAAAATGATGCTGCAGCCACTACCACCCTATTGTTAGCTTGCTGCTGAAGCAATGTACTGGAGCGAAACCAAAACTTGTGTTGGTACTTTGCAACCGGAGTTTGTCCATTTAGGGTGTAGTTTGAACAAGAGTTGAAACGCCCTTTTAGGGTCCCAAAAGATGAAAAAGAAGAAGTGGAAATAAGAAACATCATGGAGAGGTCTTTTTGAAACTTCTTAAAGAACGTTCTTGAAGTTATAGTCCTAGTTTTCTTGATTCTCTGAAGATTCTCACACAATGGATTGCTTTCAAGACTATGTTCAGTTGTTGGTTTTTTTTGCAACATATACCTGCGGAAAATCTCCTTCCTCTTACCTTATGATGACATACATGACCAGGAAGTTTCCCACCAGGCCGATGACGCAGACAATCATGTAGACGACCACGATGGTGACCTTCACCCCCGTCGGCAATAAGGCCTCCGTCTCATTGCTGGCGTCGGTGAAGTTGTTCTGGAAGAGCGAGTCGTTGTAGAACTGCAGGTGACCCAGCTCGGCCAGCAGGAAGTCGTCTGGGAACTCCATGTTTGAGTGAGGGGAGCGAGTTCACACCCACCTGAGAGAACAAAACAAGAAGTATAGTTGAACACGGGTTATCATGTTTAGTACATCAATGTATTCAACAATCCATCCTGACTATGGCTCATACTTAAAGAGTAACTAAACACCTGCCAAGAAAGCTTCTTTTTTTTTGCCAATCTCTACACGTTTCACTTCTCACCTTGCTGCAGTGATGTGCAGGTGAACTACATGGATCTGTGACATCACTCTTGTAGTGACCCTTTATCACAAAGCCAGTTAGAAAGCAAGTTAATATAAAACAACTTGAGTGTGTGTGTTGGTTATTTTTCAGCATGGACTGTAAATATTAATGGACAAAGCCTGATGACATCACCCATCTGTTCCTGCAGGGGGCTTTGGAGTCCCATCGATGGTGGTCGCCATGCTAGAAATTTCTGTCTCAACCAAACTTTCAGTCAACCTAACATGAGGCTAAGAGCTGGAGCTGAGGCGGGTTTTAAGCCTCCTGACAAACTGTTACACCGCGGCCACCTGTTGATCAGGTCAACTACGCGTCTCGTTGTGAATAACTCTTATCCTTCAAGAAATTAAAACAGATGAGTTATTATTTTTTTAAACAGGCTTTTTTGAATGGGTTGTGTATGTGACTTCCTGTGCTTCCAGCCCCAAGTGGACACTCGAGGAACTGCAGGATTTTACACTTCCGCATTGGCTTCATTGTTCAACACCGGAGGTTACCACTTTTTTAGTCGTATAAATCTGGATATTGTTCTGTAAAAAACATGTTGACGGGCTGCAGGATTGCATGAACATTGGTGACTTATATCATAGTGCAGTATTTAAATGTCACACTGCTTCCTGCTTTTCCAAATGTAAAACAAAGGTTGCTCCAAGCAGTCGTTTGTTGCATTGACGACGCTGTGAGGGGCAGAAAGACGAGAAGGTGGAGATACAGCAGCAGCATGGGAAGACACAAAGGCAGAAAGAAAGCAGGAAAGCCATGCAAGATAAGCAAAAGAGAGAAGGTGAGCGAATGGAGAGTGAGTGGGTGGGTGGGTGGGTATGAGGGGGAGGAAGCAATGAAGTCGAAGGATGGAGGAAACTGAAAGGAAGGAAGGGGTTGAAGGCATCAAATGTTCTATTAATGAACTGCCACGTGATGAATATATTAACGTCAAGATGCGCGAGAGTAAGAGACGGACTTCAGAGAACACATGAGGGGGGAAGAGGGGGCTGACATTGGTCGTTATAGGTGTTAATGCAGTAAAAAGAGCGGCCATATAACTCGGTTCTAATTAGTGTTTGAGGAAAAATAATTGGTCTCTTTTAGAATAACTGCTAATTAAAAGCTGGCTGTGCGGTAAAATGGATAGGACTGTTTTGTTCAATATTTCTTTCTTTATCCAATGACCAAAACCAACAATACTTCTCTAATTATTCTGTGGGGTCTGTTATCAGCTGTGGATTAATGGCACTGACTGGCAGTCTAATAATTAGACTTTAACCATTGTTTAACATCATGCACTCAGACCAACACTGTGGTTTAATGTGGTTTTTATCAAATTCAAAGCTTGAATCCTTTTTAAAACACTTTTGTAATCTTTTCATCCATCCATTACCTATTCTGCTTTTTTCACATATTGGGTCACAGGGGGGGTCGGAGCCAATCCCATCTGTCATTGACCAAGAGGCGGGGTACACTCTGGACTGTTCACCAGTCAATTACATGCAGAGACGGACAACCAGCCACACTCAAACGCACAACTATGAGCAAATTAGAGTCACAAATTATCCTAGCGAGCATGTCTTTGGACTGTGGGTGGAAGCCGGAGTTACCAGAGAGAACCCACACATGCACGGGGAGAACATGCAAACTCCACACAGAGAGGCTCCTGTCCCTGGATTTGAACCAGGAACCTCCACCGCCGTGCAGCTCCTCATAACATAATAATAATAATAATTATCTTGTCTTGTCTGAGGATCTGATGTCTGGACTCCAAAGTCCAGTCGCCTTTTTGATTCAACTTTTGTATTATGTGTTTTACGACCTGGACAGACTTCTTGGTTCTCTGGTTATCTAAAGGGTCTTTCTACCGACTAGTGTATCAGTCTGGGGCTGCCCAAGCCTCAACCCTGGAACAAACACACTCACACACACACACACACACACACACACACACACACACACACACCCACACACACACACACACACACACACACTTCATCCACATGTGAGGAGATGATCTGGAGCAGTTACACAGCACGAGGATGAGAGTGTTTCTTTTATCTAAACAAGATGCTCTTGCTGGTTCGATCCAGTGAGGAAGCTATAGAATTGATCTCCGTCAGGATGAGAGCGCACGGCACAGCTTCATGCAGCAGAGAGGTGGAGGTGCTGACGGCTGAGCTCGACGATTGGACACAAAGTGCACAGAGCAGGACAACTTTATGGGTGTTTCTGCACTTGAATATCTGAAGTGCAATACTCTTGGTGAATAGGACCTTGAGATGGAGCAATTGATGCGCAATTCAGGGTACCACAATCCATTCTTAGTAAATTCCCCTCTGAGTGCCTTTGCAAGTTCTTAGTCCCTGAATAAAACTCCAGCGATGGAAACACAGCTTTGACTCCTTCTGTAGAGTTATTTTCAGGGAGATCCATCTGGGAGTACGCCCTGGGGCACGCGTTCAACATGTTGGGAGATTATTTCCCATCTGGTCTGGGTACACCTTGGGATCCTCAAGGGAATGGCTGGAAGGCGTGGACGGACTCCTGGGGTAGCTTGTCTGGTTAGGAGGAAGGTTTGTGTATGTGAGGCCGACTTGGACTGAACCTCAGTGCCCACGTTCTTTAAGAATATAAGGAGCATGCTTTATGTATGTGTTATTTATAGTTTGGAGACAACAGTGGCGATCTATGCGCTGATGTGGTTATATAAGGCACAGGGTTGGATAGCAGCTACTCTGTTGCTCTGCAGCACCATTTCAAACAGGCTGCAGCAGCAACACTTCAAACTGCTGCCTCCCCTCTCTCTCCTCCGCCTGATCATGAATATTCATCAAATCAAAACAGCAAAGTAACTCTGCTGTGCTGCTGAATTTCCCCGGGGTTACTGCCAAGCTGAATACACATGGGTTATATATGCTCTAATATCTCTCTCTGCCTCCCCCCCATATCACTTCCTCATCTTTTTCCTCCTCTCTGCTGATGTCTCTTTTTCCCATTCCTCGTTCGTTCACATCCAGCAATCCTCCTCTGTTTTCGTTTTTCCAGGTTTCGATCTGCGCTGCAGCAGCAGCACTGTGGGCACATGTTGCTGTTTGTACTTTGGCTGCCAACGCTGCGATGAATAAGCAGTTAAACTTACAGACTAAAGTGTGTGTCCATGTAAGGGCTGCAGGGCCACAGTCACACTTCCATTACCTGTTAAAGAGGACTTAAGATACTGCAAGCAGCCTAGTTTTGACGCCTAAATGCTACATCATTAGCGCTAGGTATCAAATAGTTGTCGGGGGTTTCAAACACTTTTCTGGGACAGCCTGACAAAAACAAAAAGTGTCTCACTGAGGACAGGAATGCAACATTGTGCAAGAGGATGCAACAGGATGACATCATTAATAGAGCAGCGGTGTGATTCATTGTGGCATTTCATTACTGTTTCCAGCCTCAGATGGCATTTGCGTTATTCTAATGAATGAGTTTATCTTCTCTCATTTGTGCCCGTCCAGAGGGGGTTTCGATCAGCTGCTATTGGAGGTTACTTGTGTCACCTTCTGGAATAAAAAACACGGCGCTATAGTCAGCCGTCTCCGATGATATTAAATCATGGGCTGATGTAGAAGTAATGATATTAAAGGGAAGAGTTTAACAGGGTTTAAGTGTTGTTTCGGCAGAATTTCAACAACTCTATTTCAGCGTTGTTCTAGAGGAACTATTTCACATCCAAGTAATTTAAATGCAGCTGGCATCAATGTGATATGTAGCCACAATCTCCAAGAGCAGCCCAGTAAAGTTTAGAACCATAAAAAGCCTTAATCCGCCAAGTATGTGTGTGTGACAGCTGTGATATACACAGACACTCAGATCTGCAAGTTGACATTAACACTATGGTAAGGGTGCGCGATAATGAGGAAATGTTATCTCCATTTACAAAACAAAGGTGAAAATCCTTCAAAGAGGCTCAATCAGGACGGCATTGTTCACAGAAGTGGAGAACAAGCATCATGTATTCCTCACCACTAAACATACAAGAGATCAGGATGTTGCAGGGCGAGTCTTTGGTGCTCGATGTGTGGAGGCTGTGAAGCTCCTCCTCAGAGGAAACACATTATACAAACAGTTGTAAAAATCAAGCACTTCATGTAAACTGTGTATAAAAGATGCGGTCTCTGCTTATTTTAACCTTCCAGCTTGTAGTCCGAGTGGTTACCGGTACATGAGAATATACGACTCTTGTCTCCGTTGCAGCTCGTATAGATCATTGTTACGCGCCGTATTGTTGTGTATGTGTGTTTTCTCTCCCTCTCTCTCTCCTCAGGTGTTGCTCCTCAGCCTCAGAGTGCCCAGCCACACAATTTAGAAATCAGGAGTTGAGGTTTAAAGGTTTTATATGTGATTTTTTGATCCAGCAGATGTCGCCCTTGAGCTCCAGCATGAAACCAAAACAACTCGCGCTGCATTGTTGTGTTAGCATGCTAATGCTAGCGATCTTTATTATGCTCGTATCTTCACACTGCATGTAAATTGACCTGAAATGAGCGTGATCTAGAAACACAGTTAAGCAGTGAGTACAGTATGTTATTCTTCTTTTCTCTAGTCCCTCAATTAAACAACTTTTATACACGAGGGGAGGAGTCAGCCGGCCGTCCTGGCGATGTAAACAAACTGAAGATAGGACTCTGAAAACTCTGAAAACATCACAGACAGTAGGACTCGGGTGTTACACCCATTGTAGACAGTCATGACTCACAGAGTTATTTTCAGAGGATATACTTGATTTATATTATATTTAAGTGTGAAAAATCACATAGAAAGACTTTAATGAGCAGGAGAAGAAGCTGCCATTAGCAACATGCTCAAAGGGCGGCAGTAGCTCAGTCTGTAGGGACTTGGGTTGGGAATCAGAGGGTCACCGGTTCAAGTCCCGGCACAGACCAAGTCCAGAAATTGGTCTGGTAGCTGGAGAGGTGCCTGAGCACTGCCAAGGTGCCCTTGAGCAAGGCACCCAACCCCCCCCCCCACCAGCCCAGGAGGGCCCACTGTGGGCTGCCCCCCCACTCTGAGACCTCTCCATTAGTGCATGTCCACAGGATCCTGTTTGTGCATGTGTGTGTATTTCAGCCTATGTTTGTGTCGCATGTTAACTAGACAGAGTGTAAAAACAAATTTCCCCTCGCGGGATCAATAAAGTAAATTATTATTATTAAATAGCTAGCATCAAGCTAACGCAATCGTCGGTCCGCAAATAGAATTCAATACTGTGAAACATTCAATACTCATACAACCAAGAAGTCATTTTAATATTATTTGGAAAAGTGTAAAATGTATTTCAGCACAGAGGTTCTATACCGCTAGTTGGCGAGCTCTGCGATTGGACAGTCTGAGAGCCGCAGTGCATTGTGGAGCGGTTTAGTATGACCAGTATACCCCCGTTTTTTACTTTAATATTCTTGCCGATTGGGGAGCCTGTGACCTATCGGTTAATGTGCGCGCCCCATGTACGGAGGCCTTAGTCCTCCCGGGCCCGGGTTCGAATCCGACCTGTAGCTCATGTCACGTCCCACTTTATCTGCCGAATAAAGGCGTAAAAGCCACAAAAATAAACCTGGAAAAAAAGAAATCTGGCTGATCTGGTATAAATCTGAGTATTTCTCACATACATTAAAATGCACACTATGCTTTCGGACCACAGTCCAATCAGGAAAACTCTCTGCTCCTGCAGGTTCACCAGCAGGTCACTCCCCTTTAAAGGTCTGCTGTTTCAGACACATGCAGCCTGCAAGAGATGGATGTACAACAGTGCATGAGTTATCCTATTTATGGACTTTGGTTCACGCACAGTTGAGGGAGGATAAGATCGCTAAACTGGCGTCTTCAACATCACTCATCTTCCTTTTCTTTGTCTTTCCAGCTGAATGTGTCTGCAGCCACACCAGCAGACTCCAGGATCCGTCCCACGATTCATGACAACAAAGGAGCTAAGTTTCCCTCCCACTGACTGACATTTCTGCATTCTTCTCAGCTGACTTCAGGGCCTTTTGCGTCACATGACCAGCTCCTGTGTTTGGGGTCTCTCTATGCGGGATTAGTTACAAGTCATTAGTGATAACTGGAAGGGGAATAAAAGTCTCAGCCCTGGAACAACAGTCCCTCTTCATGAATATGCTTTTGTCTTTTAAAGTCTTTCTATGTGATTTTTCACACTTAAATGTATAAATCAAGTTTATCCTCTGAAAATAACTCTGTGAGTCATGACTGTCTACAATGGGTGTAACACCCGAGTCCCACTGTCTGTGATGTTTTCAGAGTTTTCAGAGTCCTATCTTCACTTTGTTTACATCGCCCGGACGGCCGGCTGACTCCTCCCCTCGTGTATAAAAGTTGTTTAATTGAGGGACTAGAGAAAAGAAGAATAACATACTGTACTCACTGCTTAACTGTGTTTCTAGATCACGCTCATTTCAGGTAAATTTACATGCAGTGTGAAGATACGAGCATAATAAAGATCGCTAGCATTAGCATGCTAACACAACAATGCAGCGCGAGTTGTTTTGGTTTCATGCTGGTGCTCAAGGGCGACATCTGCTGGATCAAAAGAAATAATAAATATAAAGCCTTTGATAAAGTGTGCACGCATATCTTCTTCATGATGTTGTTTTTGAATTTCCCTGCACCTATGTGATGTGTGTGGTCTGTCAGCTCCATCAGTCTTTCTCGTTGCTGTTGGGTTATACCACATTGAAGCAGCTTTAACTGCCTGTCATGTGATCACCACATACTTCACTCTGCAAAACCATCTGATTCTGTGTTGAAACTCAACAGACACAAGAATCAAATGACTTATATGCATACAGATGCTGATTTAAGAAGTGGTCTGTTCATTTCTTTCTGTCGCTGGAGTCTAAATTAAGAAACACTTCATGCTGTGAATGAAAATAAGTCAATGTTCCTCACTGTTCTTAAACCCTCGGTCTGCTAGTCCTGTGACGTTAGCTCCATCTATCAGCCCCTGAACACGGCCATAATCAGACTCCATCACACTCATCAGCCTCTGTGTCTCACCGACTGCCCACACGCCGGCTGCATGTGCAGCTCTTTCAAACCTCTAATGCTGTAAAGCACTTGTACAATTTGACGGAGAAAATAAACAGCCTTGTTTTAGAAGCTGCTTCCACACAAACGTTAAAGTTGCTCACTCCTCACATGCAAAGTTCAGCTTATAGAAACACCTCACATGTGAGTGAATCGTCGTTCTGTTGGACTCCGCCCCTTCAGTCACAGCGTGAAATCTGTCAACAAACATTTGATGACAAAACCAACAACAACCTGAAGAAGACGCCTGGTCGAAACATTTTGATCTGGAGAGAATAAAAAACATTTTGTGGCATTTGAGTGAGTGAGTGTGCGAGGCGGGCATATCTTCTTCCTCAGTCTGCTGTTTTTGCACGGCCCTGCACCTACCTGAAGTACCTATAACTACCCCCTTTTCCCAAATCCAACTACTAACCTTCTTTTCTTCATAAATCAAACAGGTGTTGTATTATAACATGATGATTTTCAAATCCGGAAGCCAAAAGCAACTTCCTTAAAGTCTTGTTACGACAAAACCAAATTAAACTAAAGTTTATTTTCAGGAAAAAAATCTGAATATGTGCTCGCTCAAGAAACTGAAATCAGACAATGTCCAATTTTATTCTAAGGAAAAATACTCATTTATTGGATTGCCTACTACTTCTTCTTTCAACAGTTGTTTTGTCAATATTGACTCTACTACACAGTTTTTGTCATAAACAGGCTTCCATACAAATCTGCTGCCATCCTGACTGTAGGCTTCAAGAGTCACTCCAACAGTAAGGACATCATGAGAACGTGTTACAAGAAAGCTCATAAACAAACTCTCCAGCCTCTGACACACACACACACACACACACACACACACAACAACACAGGTAGAGTTACTAATGCACCCCAATCCAAGCAGGAGTTTGAAGTAAACACTGAAATGCATCAAGTCAACATTTAATTCCAATGCAACCTTAAACGCATCACAAGATAGAGCAAGAGTAACAAGTATTGACACAAATAGACGCACCACGTGCCCTGTCAACGCACGTGAATGCACCAACACAACGCAGATAAAACGCTGCACGAGACAAGTACGCAACGCACGCGCCATCAGTATCTTTACAGTGTGTTATGGCAACCGTTCAGCTGGAGCAGCTCCACATAAACACAGTGACACACTGCAGACGGACTACAGGGGGGGTTCACACGC
The DNA here is from genome assembly GCF_963584025.1 of Labrus mixtus. NCBI lineage: Eukaryota > Metazoa > Chordata > Actinopteri > Labriformes > Labridae > Labrus > Labrus mixtus. The sequence continues at coordinate 27,287,308 of NC_083626.1, forward strand.
AGTGCGCACACTGGTGGTCCAGTCCAAGAGCCATGTCCGTTCAAATCCACGTACCTGTAAACACGCGCTCTAAATGATGCACTTCTATCATTACGCCAGGTGGAGAAACCTCCTTACCTTTCTAATGACAGCTGCAGCTCCGGAGCTCCCCGCAGACCGCCCCGAGGACACACAACCGCTGGAAGTTGTCGTCTCTCTCTCTCTCTCTCTCTCTCTCCGCGTTGCTGTGCACCGTCTTGGTTTTCTGTCTGCGCTCCCTCTCCCCGGTTTGGTTTGGTTTCTTATATTTCGCAGTTTTTCCCCTCCAAGCTTTCATCACACAGAAGAAGTAAAACCATAAAGCTCCGTTAACACGCTCACAGCTCAGTCCGATGGGTCGGTCAGTCCAGGTTTCTCCGGGATGGCGAGGGGAGAGAGAGAGAGAGAGAAAGCTCCTTCAGCTCCAGTCAGCATCAGCTGGCAGAGAGAGAGAGAGAGAGAGAGAGAGAGAGAGAGGAGGGGTCTGCTGGGATGAAGATGCAACCAGGCACTTTCTTCCACCCTCTCCTTCTCTCGGACAGATCGATCTCTCCTCCTCATCGCGCTGTAGTAACCTATCTTTTGTGTGTGTGTGTGTGTGTGTGTGTGTGTGTGTGTGTGTGTCCTGAGTTTTTCATTTGGCTTTATGTGTTTACAGCATTTCAAACGACATGCATGTCTGTACATATTCGAGCAGTGTGCCACATGTTTCAACAGTATGATCATTTCATTTTGTTAAAATGTGTGCAACATTTGAGTTCAAGACCAATTCATGGTAACATAAAATATCACATATGGTATGGAATCATAGGTTCATGGGCGGTTCTAGGCAGGGGCCAACAGGGGCCAGTGCCCCTGTAACACTGAGCTTGCCCCCCTGTGGCCACCCCTCCAAAAGGAAGAACCCCCCTAGTATTTGACTTAACAACCGGACTCACAATCTAGTATTAAATACTGTTACTGAAACAAATATAATTCATCATGGTATTTTATGATGTGTGCTATTATTTGGCATAATATATATATATATTTTTTTTTTTTTTTTTTTTTTTTTTTAAAGCGTTCATCTTTGTCTATTTTTCACCTGGGTTTAATGTTCCCCTCTCAGTAAAAGTGGTCTAGAACCGCCACTGCATAGGCTACTTACTTTCCTGCAGTAAATAAACATCATTTTGTCTTTATAGACAACATAAGAGCAACATCTGGATCCTATGAAAGAAATATATCGATTCTCTCGTCTTGTTAGCATGATGATAAAAAGTCTGTTTGTTTGGTTTCTTCATGATGACTGTTCAGTAATGTCAACTATATATCGTTACCACTAAGCTCGTAGCAAAGGTAACACGGTTAGCCTCGGCTCCGTAAGCCAGTCAGAATAACCGATGGCAGCGATAGTGTGATCCCACTTTGCATTATAGAAATCTCCACTGTTTTGGAAATACTGTAGATGGCTGATGTTAGGTGGGGGTTGTTTCTATAGTAGATGAACAATGATGAAATTGTGAAACAGACTGTAGATCATCTTAGATTTATTCAGCCATGGTCAGACAACACAGAAACACAACACACATGGCTGACAAAGTGCAGACCAAGATCTCACAATCATTGGCCATCATGGACAAAGTGGCGGAATGGCAAAGTCTTCATCTTCACAGTGTTGCTTATATTCTGCTAGAAGGTACAGCCCACACATTCCTGGCTACTTTGGTACATCTCTATAAGGCAAGAAAGAAGACATCTGCTTGACTCGTAAATGTCAGACACATACATTTCATGCTTAGCAAACCTTCGCTTACACAGAGAGTTGGCTCCAAACCAAATGTAACTCTGCTGCCATGAGATGCCTTACATAGATATGGTTTCACCTTGAACCTGAGAGAAGAGTTACTCTTAGATGGCAGACAGATTTAAAGATATATCCACAAAATGATCAAGATGAATCAATTCATGAAAATACACACTAACAGCTAATCTGTTGCTATCGCTAAATACACAGCATTATCCGTTTGATTCCCCCCACGTGGTGGTGGACGATGGGCGGTAGTGTGACAGACGAGTGTTTACATGTTGCCGTCTTTCTTTATCGCATGCCATCAGCCCATCAGCCACAGCACAAGCCGCTGGACCGATGGCATGTGCCAATAAAACTAAGAGCACTGCTCCCCAAGTGGCTAGCACATGCCACATTTCGATCTTGGCGCTGCTGGTATTTTAGCTTTTTATGAGTCAATGTAATCCACTAGAACTGAACATGGATGCAACCAAAATGAAGAGTCACTAGTGAAGCTCAGATACATAAATTGAAGTCAGGATTCAAACACCATTAGATATTAATCTGATGCTTCTTATGTTATCTCATTCCTAAACCTAACAGTCTTCCTAACTTTTGGAAGATTAATTTCCACCTTTGAGTTTTCGGTTACATTTTCAATCTCACACACTTAGCGTTGATCGATCCAGTAATTTGTCCAATATCATGTGAGAGCAGATGTGAGTAATCTCAGAATGCATCAGCTCTAGTATATAGATGATGAAACTTCTGGGAGCAGCAGACTGTTTCACCTCGGCTGCCAGTGAAGCGAGTGATTCAGGTTATAGCGATAAAGGCTTTGGAAGGTCAGGACTTCTTTCTGTCCAACTTGTGATTGTTCACAGTCTGAATAGGAATTATGAAGCATTACATCCGCAGTACATTCGGTCCTGGATACAAGCAAACATTACACTGTGTTGTCTTTTGTGTAGCAAAGAGAGAAACAGGAAAAACAAGCAAACTAGAAAAGTGAACTCAGCATCAGGTCGGCCGAGTTTCAAACTCTGTGCGAGTGATTCAAAGTGCACTTCTCCTTCATTAAGTCACATGTTGTTTTTGTGACCTGAGCTGATCCAATCACCCAAATTGCTGGTAATGAACTATTGTGGAGGGTTGTGTGTGTGTGTGTGTGTGAGTGGTCTTAAGTAGTGGGTGATTTTCTGGCTGTAGCCGTGATGCCTGGTCAAGCGGTCAGGACTCTCTGCAGGACTCTCCCCTTTGAGCCCCTCAGCGCTCACAAAAACAAACAGGTTTCTCGCTGAGAAAAATAATATGGAACTCGACAACAGTCACATAGCACGCTGTGCACTTCCTGACTTCTGAGCCAACTTTGTGGTCACTGGATGTACTCGCACCTGAAGTGAGAAACTGCAGCTTGGTGGTGTTTTTTGGAGGAAACTTGAAGCCATTAACTGTCATCAGTTTACTGTGATCATAAATGTCAGTCCGCTCTGAGAGCAGCTGTCTTAGCTTTTAGTTTTCCAGAGATAACAAACTCGCCTTTTTAGTGCGCCAAAAAACACTGCTGTAGTACAAAATGTGTTCTGTTTAGTTTGATAATTTTGACATTTGTTACTTCTCTACAAAGTTATTACTCTGCCAGACTTATTTGGAAGAGTGATGTAGCGTTTAGCAGTGTTTCACACAGAATGACAAGGGGGGGGGGGGGGGGGGCAAAGGGTCAACTTATTATTTTAAAGGGGACATAATATAAAAAATCCACTTTTAGTGTTTCTGAACATTTATTTGTGTAACCTGAGAGTCTACTGACCCACGACATGTGAAATAAACCCATCCAGTCCTTTGTTTGTGGTCTGCATAAGTCTTACAACACAGAGAAAAATGCTCCGTTTCAAATGTGCTCTCCTTGTGATGTCACAGTGGGATTCTGGTAAAAAAAAAAAAAAAAATCCCCTCCCCTCCCCTGGTATCTCCACCCATGGACTCCACCCCCAGACTAGAACAAAACTTTAACGCAGGTCGGCCATTTTTATTCTCTATACAGAGGAGTGATGTCTACTGGGAAAACTCAGGGGGGGTCATTACATTTAAAGAGACACACACACCAAAACGGAGCGTTCTGAGAGAGCTGGTTTATACAGGGTCACAAACCTCCTCTGGTGCTTGATTCATGTTATATTTTGACTAAAGCACAGCACAGATGTTTCATTTAGACCACAGGGGGGCTGTTTGAAAAGGGGGATAATATGTCCTCTTTAACCATATTAAAACGAAGCCATCAGAAGCTTCAGTTTTGATCTGAGCAAGGCACCTCAATCGATGTATTTAAAAGAGAGATGTACGGACAGAGGACCTTCTCTCTCTCTATCTCTCTCTTTCTTTTTCTCTGATGCTGATTTGAGTCTGCTCTCTTGGTCAGCGTGACAAATAATTGTGCTTGCTTGAGAATAAGTGTGTGTAGAGTCTGTGTGGATTTAAAACTTGACTGTTTACACATTTTCATGACTCCATCTGTGGGTAATGGGTAAATGGTGTTTTTTAAAGCAACATTATGTAGGATCTGATTTGGTGCGCTTTGGCCATCAGTCACTCTCTCTTGAACTCTTCGTCATCATCCTCTTCCTCTTTGCCTCTGTCATTGTTTCAAACCACAGAGATGGGCTAACCGGCTGCGTGTTTACAACTGAAGGTTTGTGTGTGAACTATACTGCTGTAAAGCCATACACGCTTCTAGCTAGATGACCTCAGCCCTCTGCCAATCTTAGGAGTTTTATGCAAGATGAAGTTTCCTCATCCCAGCGCGTCGACTTACAGGCACACACAAACAGACCTGGTTCAGAGAGTAATTGATTGTATGGATACTTCAACACAAAACTATAAAGAAAACCTAATTAACATTGGAGTCCATGCTGAACTATTCAATAGTATGGATTGGTGCATTCCTAGTGCACCATAACACATACACAGTTTTCATCTCCAGATAATACACCCAAAACGTTGTCTTGTTTCACTTTGACCATGTAAAAAAAAACATGACCGTTAAGAAAAAGTATTTCTTCTGGGGTGCTGAATGGCCTAGCGGTTATGTTGTGCACCCCGTGTACAGAGGCCACAGTCCTCGTTGCATCCGTCGTGGGATCAAATCCACCCTCAGCCCTTTGCTGCACGTCATCTCGTACTCTCTCCCACAGCGTTTCCTGTCTCTCTTCCGCTGCCTCATCCAATAAATTATTTATTTAAAAAAAATAAATAAAGAAAAGTGTTTCTTCTGCCGAATGAATCCTTAAATGTGTTTTTTTATCAACTCAAAAAGCAGCAAATAATGTGTATTTGAGTTTATTTCAAAGAGGCAAGAAATGTACAAACATTTGCGTTGTTATCTCTGAACTGCTGCCGACTGAAACATCTCTGCACATTTCTGAAAACAAGTGGCTGTAAAAGAGCAGAAAACTGGAAGTGAACAGCGGCCTGATAAAGATGATGAATAAGTGACAGCCAGAGGGAATTCTTTGTTTTTCTTTGAAGGTTAGTTTCATTAATTGACGCCGTCAGGACGAGTCAGGATACACAGAGGACTCATTAAACACACCTGTTCTGTTCGCAGGAGGACCTCTGCTGACCTGAGCTCAAAACCTTCTCCAAACGTCTCCCCTGAGACTCCCTCGTCTTGTTGTTCTGAGCGTGAATAATGTATTTTATGGCTTGTCTCCTGCTGGCTGCAGAGGACGTACGTGTGATGCTAAAGTCACATGCAGCAACCCCCCCCCCAAAGTGTCAACGTGCAATATGTAAAAAAAAAAACTCAATCAAGCAAACTGCTTTAAAATACAGTTGTTGCAGATCCCATTTTCATGCTTAATCCTGGTCCTTTACTTTCTCTGTACTCCAGTCTTTTCAGATCTGTGCACTTGATTAAAGTGTGGCCTGGTGAATTACAGTACTGGTTGGGATTCTGGTTTCTCTGCGGGGAGTTAGAGAGTGGCATTGATGCGATAATTGATGATGGCCCTCAGTGTACCATGCTTCAATCAGAAGCCACCAAACAGCTTTGGGGCTTGTAGGGTCCCCAGAGCACCTGTTAATACGTACAATCAAGCAGCAGTGTACAGTGTAAAAATGTTTAATTGTTGAGCTGCAGGAATAATCATTGTTCAAAAATTAACATTAAAAAGTGATTTCCCCAACTCATAAGTCAGTAAACTGAGTCCTCACTCAGGTTCTTGAAATGAAGGGGTAATGTTTCTGATGTAAAGGCAGATGTTGGATTCATGCAACAGCATGCTGTCTGCAGGAAGAGGAGGAGGAGGAGGAGGAGGAGGAGGAGGTGCAGAGAGCCTGTTGTTGATTTCATGTAGCAGCCATAGGGGGCAGTGATGATCAGCCTTAGTGGGAGGTATAGATCCAGAGTGGGGGGTAAGTAGGGTTGTTTATGTGTGATGTTATAGTGTCTTTGATGTATTATGTACTGCAGCAAGGGACAGAGGAGGAAGAGGTAGAAGAAGAGCCATATAGAGACAGAGAGAGGGCAGGAGGGGGGGGGGGGGGTCGACCGTCTCTGCAGGCTGATGGTTTTAACAGCAAGACATGAAATTTAGATTGCAGAGGCAGAGACGCGATGTGAAGGAGACGCACCTGCTGTTTATGTTTTTATGTTTTTATGTTTTTATGTTTTTATGTTTTTATGTTTTTATGTTTTTATGTGTTTATGTGTTGTCATATGGGATAATTTCTCTGGAGATGAATACTTACAGACCCTGTGACAGAGCAACCACATCAACCATGATGACACCCAGTGGAAGCTTCTGTAAAATCCCTCTTTTTAAAACGACATGAGCCTTTGTTTTTCTGTAGTCATGTGATTGATGTAAGTGGTTCTTAAATGGTGCACCACTGGCTATACCGCATGAGCCCTAAAAGGTTGGCCTGAGATTGATTAGTTACAAACAGACATTGAAATAGACTCACTATAGATCGCTGTAGCAGTCAAGTGCCTCGACTGACTTTTTGAATAATGGAAAGATTAATATCACAATGGAACTACAGGCTGCACCATACAAATGATAGCATAATGCTCCCCTTAAGTAATCTTCAGGTCTTCAATAAGATCTTGTATCTCCTAAAGAAGGTCCTGTTTAAAAGAAAAGCATTCACTTTCAAAATATATCAACAACATGCTGCTCTGAAAAGGACATATTGCATTGGAAGCTTTTTGTAAGTGTATGTTATCTGGGGTGGTCAGTAAGATTTTATCAAGCCATTGTCCTGGACAAGCCTCGGCCACTCTCGAGTTAAAGGGATACTTCACCCATTAGCATGAAGCTTTGTATCAGTAGAAACCTGGTAGTATTTTTGAATGGTCGTGCATCCCGCCCTCATTTTCCCCTGAGAAGTCTGAAAAGGAGCTTCCAGTGACGCGAAAATCGTCATTTTGCGTCACTGGAAGCTGTTGCGGTTAGCAGGGTGAAAATACTACTGGCTGCCGGGGCCGCCGCCACACAAGACCGACCTGTCGGCAGCAACCGACATATATATATATATATTGCCGCCGCTGCCAGCTCAGCAGCTGTCGGGGGCAGTGAGGACGAGGAGCTGGGGCCGGCTCGAGCTGGGGCGGACTGGTAGTGTCGGTGCTCTCACTGTTTGTCTATGGACACAGACATAGAGTCTGTTTTCTGACAGGAATTTCCAAGATCAATTCTGGAAGAAATCTCTGAATCAGTTGAGGAAACGGTCTCATGTGTTGAAGTAAACATGTCTGTAAATGTTTTTATTTCTATATTTCTACTGCTATACTGTATATTTTGGAGAAACTGTAACGATCGAATTTCTTTCTGGGATTAATAAAGTATTTCTGATTCTGAACTAGAGGACCTTAGTGGGAGTGGCCTGTGGTGCTGTGCATTCTGGGATTTGGTGTCTTTCATCCACATGAGCGAAAAAGACACTTTCTGCCTTTTCTCAGCCAAGAAGGCACCAACTTCAAAATGTATTTCACATTTCTACATATATGACCCAATGTACAGACTCATGTTTCATCGGGTGAAGTATCCCTTTAAGCAAAACCGTCTACAAAAAAGCATAATTAGGCTGTGATTCACATTCACGGTGCAATTATAGGTCACTCCTCACTACCACACACACAAAGTGCTTGTGTATGCTGCAGATGCCGCATCATTTCATGGGCAAATTAAGTGAACTAATTGCAATGGGGGGGGGGGGGGGGGGGGGGGGGTGAATGAATGAATTCCTGCTTCTTAATACTCTTGAGTTGAGGCGGAGAGAAAGAAGTGAAGCCTGCAGGGACGGACCTGGAGATGTGGAATTTAAATTGAGGTGAATAACACAGTGAGAAAGAAAAAGGGGGGAAAGCATTGAAGCCTAAAGAGACCCAGAACCCACTGCTTTTGTGTGTCTGTGCATGCTTGATGTTGGATCTGCAGTGTATAATGCTCTGACTGTCTCTTATATGAAGACCTGCAGATGAGGTTGGTGTAAATAAACCGGCAGGGGATGCTAATTGCAGGTGAGAGTAGCTCTCAGGGGGCGACATGCGTCACAGATGTCGCCTATTTCTGTCTCCAAGGGACAGTAGATCGCTCCGGTGTGTCGGCCATGAAACAGGATAAAATGCATCTCACTATAAAGATTTCTCCACTAAACGATCATTTGTTTGCAGCAGACACATTCAGAAGGTTTTAGTGTCTTTCATGGGAAGCACACTTTCCAGTGAAGCCCCCAGACCACACTCCATTTTAAAGAATATTGGGAGTTGCTGGTCTACCGCTGCCTTTTTTTTCTTGTTTAGCTTTTGTTGTGTCTTTTTTTAGGATTTTGCTCCCCCAAATATTGTAGACACATTATTCACATTTCAAGTCACACAATAACAAAGCACTGGTCTGGGCAACAGTAGACTAAAAGTAAAAATAGCTGTCTTTGTCAAAGGAGTCTTGTGGCTTCAAAGATAGAAATATAAAAGCACAAACTTTCACAGCTACCAACTGAAGACATTCTTAAACACAACTTGTGTTCAAACATGTTGGCTCAGGTTCAAAGATAATAAAGTTTCCCTGTAGAGCCGAGAAAAACTGTCCTTTCAAAATAAAAGGAAAAAAGGCGAGTTGCTTTATCTTCTACACAAAACAGAATTTTCCCTTCATGTCTCTGTGCACTACAGTGCTCTAATCTTCTGTTGGAGAAAATGATAGGGATTAAGAGATCTCTGTTACATCTCAACCCCCCCCCCCCCCCCCCTCAATTACACTAATCGCGCCATGGGGTCTATTTTTAGGGCTGCAATGTCATCCCATCTAATGAAACATCTGCGCCCTGCTGCTTTTGACCACATAAATCCAATTCAACGACTTTTGTGATGGCGGTGTAACACTTTTGCCCCCAGTGGGTCGAAAACAGTAAAAGGCTGTGAATCCTACCTGCTTCAGGCTCATTACGCTGGTTTAGGAGCAGTTTGTCTGAGCCCCCCCCTGCAGGGCCGCTCGGAGGGGAAGCACCTCATCACTCCAGCTGACACGCTGCTGGATTCAACAGGTTCCTGGGTGGTTAGCAGACAGAGCTGGGATTAGTCACTTTAATAAGAGCCATCTCGGTGTGGATATAAACCCCTATCTCTGCTCTGCCCTGATAATCCAAGCTCCCTGGAAGCAGCAGAGGAGAGAAAAATTGACTCAGGTGATGGGTTAAGGTGAAATCCTGATGTAAACCTTTCGTATTATTGTATGCTGCTTTTTATTTTCCCCCTCCAACTAGATAGCTGTTGTTAGGGACAACAGATGGAAATTAGCTAGCTAGATAAATCTTCTGAGACTAATGTTTTTTTGTACACTGTCCCTGATTCAAATAAGCGATTAAACTAAACTAAACTAAACTTTACCTCAGGAGAGGATTCACAGACCCCCCGCCCCCCGTTAGATTCTGGTCCTGAATGGTCTGGATTTGTTTGGACCAGCAAAAGGTAGGCGGTTTTAAGGCGACCCCCCACACTGCCGTTTGACGCCCAATCAGCAAACCAATATGTGTTGCAGCGATAGAAGTGTTTACCATAAGAAGGCAGACTCAGAGGGCAGAACAAACACCTAGCTGTGGGAGTGTCACCCACCTGGGGGAGGGGCTACTGCCCTTTGATATAATATGGGACCTTTAATTGTTGCCTCACATAAATCATCAAGCATCATAAATATATGAATTACAAGAAAAACTGTTCAGATGTGAACAATGAGGACAGTGGATTCCCTGGTTTGCATTTGTTGTAATCACTGCTCCACAGTGTTTTCACATGTTGTGCAGAAGACAAACACGGTGCTACTTCCAACTGAGATATTTTTCAGAATCTTCAAACAATGATCGCCTGAAACGCAGAGGAAAAAAAAAAAAAGTCACACCCTGAGGCTGAACGTTGTGTGTTAAATGGATCATGGTTGGTGGAACAACACAGCCTGTCTGATCTGTTTCGGCTCCATTACTCCGGCTGAGGAAGTGTTTGGCTCGTCAGCCACGGGGCGGCTCAGGGGAGGGGAGACCTCATCAGTCAGTCTGTGGCTCTCTCTGGACCCAACAGGCTGACACTGAACCAGATCAAGAAACGACTTTTCTGACTCCTGCTGGTCACTGATTTGAGATTTGTCAACGCTTTGTCTATGATAATGTAGCTCCAAACTGTTCAATGGACGTCCTTTTTTACTTGCTTTTAGAGGACTAGCCCTGATGTCTATGAAGACACCGGACCAGTTTCTATCGTGCAGGCTGAATTGAAATGTATGAAGCACAGTTTTCAGTTACTTACAACAGCAATGAGTTTGATATTTTCTACTTAAAGGAGAATTTGGAGTGGCAATGATTAGCCAAAAATTTTCAGAAATGATTTACTCTCCCTCCAAAAGAAGCATTTTAATTGACCTATTCTGCTGACCCCCATTTTTTAACCCCTTTGTTACAAAGGGGCGCTAAACAGCATTATTTATCTACCTGCATTATTGGAACAATTTCTGCATTATTTTAAAACTGTTTGAAGAAAATAAATCACATTAAAGGCTTTATATGTGATTTTTTGATCCAGCAGATGTCGCCCTAAACCAAAACAACTTGCGTTGCATTGTTGTGTTAGCATGCTAATGCTAATGCTAGCGATCTTTATTATGCTCGTATCTTCACACTGCATGTAAATTGACCTGAAATGAGCGTGATCTAGAAACACAGTTAAGCAGTGAGTACAGTATGTTATTCTTCTTTTCTCTAGTCCCTCAATTAAACAACTTTTATACTCGAGGGGAGGAGTCAGCCGGCCGTCCCGGCGATGTAAACAAAGTGAAGATAGGACTCTGAAAACTCTGAAAACATCACAGACAGTGGGACTCGGGTGTTACACCCATTGTAGACAGTCATGACTCACAGAGTTATTTTCAGAGGAGATACTGGATTTATATTATATTTAAGTGTGAAAAATCACATATTAAGCCTTTATGGGACGATCAGGCTCCTTAGAGACTAATTTGGGAGAAACGCAAAAAAAGCTCCTGTAGCTTCATTCAATTTTTCCCAGACTAAATTCTTAGATAATTTATGTTCATTCATTTTTAAGTCTTTCTGTGTCATTCTTAGATTCCCATTCTCCCAGAAATGGTCTTTGCCCTATAAGCTTTAATACCAGTAAGAACAGAAATCACACGGACAAACATGAGCAATTCAAGCACAACAATCACAGTAAAAATATCGACATTATGTTTGTTTACTGCCGAGCAGATGCTCCCTGATCGTCCGCCAAGGCCTCGCCTGCACCGGTTACCTTGGTGTGAGGCTCGCTGACGGCTCGTCAACATGACTGACAAGTGTGGGGACGAGCAGACCTGACGGGGGACGGAGGCAGGAGAGAATACATTCACTGCCACAGGTTGACAAGATGCAAACTGTCAGGAGAATTTAGCTCCATGAATGTCACATTCCATTACTTATAAACAGCGGGTGTGCTGAATGTAGGGGACGTTTCCCGAGCTTAATCTCTGTCCATATACACAGTTAACATATTGACACTTATGGAGATTTTTTTTAAAAGCACCCCTTTAGGATTGATTTATCTGGAATCCACATCTTACCTTCATGATCATTTATTAAGATCAGAGAAACAATTTACCCGGGTTACATTTCAGCCTTGAACCTGCGGTGGCCTGGGCTGTGTGTTTAATATATTGCACTGCAAGGATTTGTATAAGCGTAAATTATTCATGAGAGAGAGGAAATAAAAACACATGAACATAAACCAAGGATATAGAGAGAGTATGTGGTTTCATTGAAGCTTCTTCTTCTGATGTTGTAATCAAAGCAGGCTACTCACAGGAGGACGAAGATCTACTATACAGCTTTAATATTTGAGCTAACGGTATTAACGCTTTACTCGCGATGCGATTAAGGTCGGAAATTAATCCATCCATTCTTCTTCCGCTTATCAGTGGTCGAGTCGCGGTGGCAGTGAGCGCAGTAAGTCCACCCAGACTTCCCCCTCCTCAGCAATGTTTTCTAGCTCCTCCTGGGCAATTTGAAATAAATGCATTGCTTTTTTTTAATCTCATGCTATTTTGTCCCTTTCAACGCACCGTGAATAAGACACCGCAGAGCCACACTGTAGTCATGGATACAGAAAAAGATACGGCCCCACTGCAAAAATTCCTACAGCTCAGTTTACAAGTCAAAAGCAAGTGGCAACCTCTGGTCTTAGAAAAATGAAGCTAATGCGGAAGTGCAAAATCCTGCAGTTCCTCAAGTGTCCACTAGAGGCTGGCTCCTGGAACACAGGAAGTCACATACACACCACAGGCAAAAAAACAGTTTTTACAACATAAATTAACATGTTTACAGCCTGGTAAAAAAAACAAATAGGTCTGATTAGTTACTGTCCTCACTGGCACAAACTGTACGGGGAGGGGGGGGGGTGATTTTGACTTTGAAAACGATACATAGAGAGAGTTAGGTACGAAGCTGTCACAGGTGGGCGCGGTGGAAACCCGCCTCAGCTCCAGCTCTCATCCTGTCATTAGGTTGACTGAAAGGTAGACTGAAACAGGATTTCCGACATGGCGGCTGCTGCTGATGAGCCTCCAGAGCCTCCTGCAGGAACAGATGGCTGACGTCACTCAGACTTCAAACATTCATATTTATGGTCTCTGGTCAAAGGAGTATTCACCCTATGAAGTCAGACTTTTACTTTTTGATCCGCATCCAATTCTTCTTTTCTCTAGTCCTTGACTAAAACAGATTTAATACACAAGGATAGCAGTCGGCCGTCCAGCTCATGTAAACCGTCCATGAGGATATACTTGATTTCTGCTTTATTTATATGTAAAATCTGGTACATTCTTCCTTTAAATTGGGATGTGCTTCTATTTGAAATTTTCAGTACTCAGAACTCAAGTATTCAGAAGGTTTTTCAGTCAGTCACTAATGAAAGCTTTAAAGCACCTACTGCAGAGTAAAGAATATTGTATTCTAACGCTGGAAATCTGGATTTCTCTCGGGTGGATTTTCTTTCCTCAGCCTGTGACAGAGAAATAGAAAAATAGATATATGGTTTGAATGTCTGCAGGTTGTCAGCTCAGCAGAGGAAGATGCACAGAAATAGATGAAACGGGTGCAGAAGTGGAGAGAAGTGGTGACAGGAAGAGAGAGCAGAGTGTGGAGTGAAGACAGTAATTGTCAGACGACTTGCAGCCCTGCAGACGCCGTTTGTTTCTTGTACTTCGGTGCTAAATTTGTCTAAGCTGCTCTCTTTGTCAACACCTTGTTGAAGCATTTAAACTCCACCGTTGTGACCTCCATGAGTGTAATTAACCTGCCGCATTGTGTTTTCTGTTCTCCAGTATTTTCTTCTCTGCTGTCTGCTCGATGCTATCATTCTATTGAAAACCACATAGCATTGATATAAAGGTAAATATTCTCATTATAGCATCGTATAACGGACTCTGTCGCTTAGTCTGCCGCTCCTGTATCGTTCTTTTTACGTCTTGACCCCCCCATCCACACAATATTTACGCCCCTGTAACGTCTCGCCCTCAATCTGAATGTCACAGACGTAGTAAAGGAGTCTTTACAGTTTCAGCCGAGCCAGCAGAGGAAGCGCATCGCTGTGTGTGTGTATGTGTGTGTGTGTGTGTGTCTGTGTGCATGTGTATGTGGAGCTCCCTCTGTGCTTCTGCAACACCAAAACGCAATGTGAATTCACAGACTGGGACGCCAATATTACGCTGTGTTGCAGAATGAATATGAGCGTACAAAGAGGTTTCTTCTACCTGTAAAAAGTCCACTTCTGTTTCTGTTTGAAGAAGAGAAAGACGGTCCAGATCAGACAGAGTGATATCATGATCCAATACCACCAAGAGTATGTTTACAGAGTGAGAGTGAGAGGTTTGATTTGGCCGCCTAGGTACACAGTGCAATCCCTGGGTGTGTTTCAGAGAGAACTTGGAGAGACATGATGGAGGGAATAACAGACAAAATGATATTGTGAGGACATGTTATTGCTCTCACAGCTCTATGGAAAAAGAGACTGCTAGGAGTCTCTTGAGGACACAGCGTATACAAGATAAACCATTTTTTGATGCCTCTACAATCCAGGAAGAGTGCACTATTCTCCTGCAGAGGACGAGCACGGAGAGTATTTTGTCTGAAGCCGGGGCGAGAGAGTGAAACTAGGAGAGCGTTTTATTGCTGCTGCAATTCAGCAGAGGGGGAGTGATGAAGAGAACATCAGAGAGCAGAAAGGGTTTGACTGTAAGAGGACGCTAAGAGAGAGGACAAAGGGAGAGTGTTTTATTGTTATTGCGACTTAAATGGGATTATTTTAAAGGCAGAGAGAGACAGAAGTGAGTGTTTTGTCGCTCCCGAGGGTCAAAATGTTCAAGAAATTCAATATAATGAATTTAAAAAAAAGGAAGAAAGGAACCCAGACATGATTCTGTTGCAGAGACAATCTAACAAAGACAGAGAGAGAAAGAGAAAAGCTTGTTGATGATGGCAGCTGTATTTGTCACCCCGGAGAAAATAGACCTCTTTTTACAACTTAACACGTCGACACATCTTGGGCAGATCAGATAGCGACTCAATCCCCTGAGCTGATTTCCAAGCCAGATGTTTGAAAACTGTCAATGCATCTGTCTGCAACACCTGTGGGAGTGGTGGCTAAAATTACACAGACGTTAACCAAATCAGGGTTTTGGTAATGTTCAAGAAAACAAACGCTAAGAAAGGACAGGAGGAGACTGAAGTCGTGATGTTTCAATACAAGGTGTTTCTGATGACAAACACACCTCCTCCTAAAGATGTGCATACCTATGATCACATTACTTAAATGTCATGTCATTAAAGAATTGAGCTGTTTGATAATCCAGAAGTTCTGGTGAGGACGGCTGTAGCGTGGAGGATTTATGAGTCTTAGTAACGTTCCATATTAACAGTTTGTAAGAAATAGCCAGAGGTCTTACAACTGTGCTTCTCCTAATGGCCAGTGGGGGGCGACTCTACAAGTTTCAAAAATGTTCTGGAAATTTGTGCAGAAAAAATAAAAAAAGAAGCAGCCTGCAGTATTTCTACGGCGGTGGTCGTGGTGATCACAGTCCGATGGTGGAGGCTCGACGTCTTATGGGGCCTTGAACTCTGAACATTCATGCACACAATTCTTCAATATTTGCCAGAATGAAAAAAAAATACACATATCTGTTCTCGCTTTAGTTGTCATGTCTATGTCTTCTTGTTTCACCAACAAAAAGAAAAAAATAAATATATACTTGCCAGAATACAAAAAAAACAATATAAAAATAAAGCTAACACAACAGAGCACCAAATGTACACTTCATAAGAAACAGCTCAGATCAGGCTCCACTGTTTACTTTAATATTGTTTTTTTGTCTTCTTTTTTAGCAGAGATAAAGACATGCTGTTCCCCCTCGAGCACATGTTAGCCTTCTCACATTACCACAAAATAAAAAGCTGCAATAAGGCCGGTAACAATCTGGCATACAAATGCCAACGAGCAGCATGAGCGTTGATACAGAGTGAGTCATCAGAGGGAAAAAGAGACGTTAGGAGGTCTGACCCGAGACAGTTCACTGTATCGTTTTGGACGGCTCCCAGACAGCTGTAAACAAAGCTCTCAGTTCCCCCCATCACTTTTCATCCGGCTGAGTGAGATTTGGATTGATTCTGACGCGCAGGGTTATTAAAAACACGACGCCGTCATATCCCCAAATGTCCTTAACACTCCTGGGGATAGACACCACCGCAGACGGTTTCTTCAGCGAGGGTCAGAGGCCGGCGTCGTATAGTCGAGAATGCAGAGGAGAGAAATATATGAGGGGATAAAAAGATGAATCAGGAATACATAGCTGATGAAACTGTATTGTGTTTGTCTAGTATCTCTGTTCTATCTCCATTTCACATCAACTCTCCAGAGAATAGAAATGGTGGCGGCTAAATGAGCAGGATTTAGTGAGACGATGGATGAGATTAGGACGCACAAAGAAAGAAATCACACCTCTGAATGGAGTGTCATTTATGGGATGGGATGAAGATTTACTTTTAAATTGAGTGATTCAAAATGAGAGTAAACTTGTTGAATGAAAATGAGCAGAAGAAGCAGGATGTGCGGAAGCTGCAAACACAAAAGCCCTCGAACAATAAACGAACAGAGTCTCTCACTGAAGACTTTGTGTGAGCTAATAACACGGGATCAAAGATCAGTATAAAGAAAAGGAAACTGATCAACACACAGCAAACAAGTCTTTTCCCTCAACATACTAAATTTGTATGACTGCCACACCGTGCTGCGGTTAGCGCTGAGGAGGTTCCTGGTTTGAATCCCCGTCTGACAGGAGCCTCTCTGTGTGGAGTTTGCATGTTCGCCCTCGTCCATGTGTTGGTTCTCTCCGGGTACTCTGACTTCCTCCTATGGTTCCAAAGAAATCCTCGTTAGGTTAACTGGTGACGCTAAAATGTGACTGTGAGTGTGGCTGGTTGTTTACCACCATGGGGGCATCGGGTCAGGATGCAGGAATCCAACAAGACTTGAGTTTAGGTAACAAGTTTATTTCGTCAAATTAGGTAAATCATGAGGGTGACAGAAGACAACCATGGGATTGAACATTCATGATGAAAGACAAATAATAATAAAATAATATTAGCACAATAAACAAGTCAAATAAGATTACTTTCTGAAGGAAATAAAGATAAATAAAGTACTTAGATTAATTAAAATGGATAGTAAGTAAAATATGAGTAACCGCCACCTTACCATTGCTGAACTGCCGCCCCATGTGAGGATGAAAACATGAGTGCAGTCTTAAATAAGGAGTAGGCAGGTGAATTCAATCTAATTAATTAGTGACAGAGTGCAAACAACAACCAATCAATGGGGAGAGGAGAGAGTGAGAAACCAGGAAGTGTAAGGAGGTGCAGTAGGAAAAGAGAGGAAGTGAAAGGAAACAAATAGTGATCTTTACTACAAGCGTTATAGATAATGGATGGATTAAACAAATCCTTTGAGGGAACGCCCGACACACCCACTGATAACCTCAGTGTTTATACCACTCCACTCATAGAGGTTACATTAACAACTTTCAGTGTGTGTTCAGAATCACAGCCGTCATATATTTGGAGCCAATTTTCAAGAGCGATGAAGTGTGTATGATAAAAGTGTAGAAGAAGTAGCCGGGGAGCAAATGAATGAGTTAATCACCTCCAGAGTCACCAGAGGGGGAGCCAGCCACTTCATACACTTCATTAAGGAAAGAGCAATCAGAATAAATGTGACTGACTGTATTACACTATGTCACTTTACAGCCCTCTGACATGTTCTTCAAGTCTTCATACATTCACAAAGAGTCAAAGATGGTGAGTTCTTATCAGTTTCTCCTTATCTCACGGCTATTCAGAAAAGCGAGCGTATCTTCTGGCTTGTGACTATTTTGGCTATTTGTTCCCCTCCTATTTAGTCGCTTGCAATTTTTATGGTTATCCCTCTGGGGATACTTTAAAGGGGACATGTTATGAAAAATCCACTTGTACAGTTTGAACATGTATTTTGGGTAACCTGAGAGTCTACTGACCCACAACATGTGAAATAAACCCATCTAGTCCTTTGTTTGTGGTCTGCATAAGTCTTACAACACAGAGAAAAATGCTCTGTTTCAAATGTGCTCTCCTTGTGATGTCACAGTGGGATTCTGGTAAAAAAAAAAAAATCCCCTCCCCTCCCCTGGTATCTCCACCCATGGACTCCACCCCCAGCCTAGAGCAAAACTTTTGCACAGTTCGGCCATTTTTATTCTCGCTACAGAGGAGTGATGTCTACGGGGAAAACTCAGGGGGGCGGGACTCTTTGCATTTAAAGAGACACACACACACCAAAACGGAGCGTTCTGAGAGAGCTGGTTTATACAGGGTCACAAACCTCCTCTGGTGCTTGATTCATGTTATATTTTGACCAAAGCACAGCACAGATGTTTCATTTAGACCACAGGGGGACTGTTTGAAAAGGTGGAGGAGGGGGGTAATATGTCCTCTTTAAGATACCCGAGGCCCACTACCCAGCATCCCTACAGTTTGCAAGGGGAAACTATAATTCCCATAGCAAAGAATGAAGTGTATAATGGTTGCCGTGTGAACAATGAGCGTGGGATCATGCGATCGGACTTTGACCCAAAAACAAAGTCAAATGTAGAGGTCATACTTATTTGTGCAGAACACTGAGGTGTGTCAGAAACTTTTTTTTCACAGCACTGGATCAGTATTCATGAGAGTGTCCCGTCAGCTGCAGCCCCTGATTCCAACCGACAGCCCCTCCCCTCCCGGCCAAGAAGCTTGTTTCCCCCCGACGACCTGCAAACTGCAACCACCTCTCTTTAATCCTGTTAGTTTTTGATCCAACAAAGTCCGAGAAAGAGCTTTAAGCACACTACATCAAACAGAAGTGGATCTGAGGTCAGAAAAGCATCACTGCATCTGGATTTGACCCTCTGAGAGTCTGGGAACACGTGGAGCCAGTTTGTGTTGGAAGCAAGGTAAACTTCATTATTGAAATAATCCATTTTTAATCTTCCAATAAGTGCCTTCAAATTCTGCTGCATGCCTTAGAAATATATTGCAATGATCCCTCTAGTGACTTCCTCCTCCTCCTCTCTCTCTTTATTAGATTCATCCTTTAGTTCCAAACTCTGAAGATTGCCAGTCTCACTAGAGCTGCCCTTTCCCTTTTCAATATTGAGTTGTCAACTTCTGGGTCAATGCTCTGGACAGTTTTGACAAATCAACTTAAAAGTCCAGAGAAGAAGAAGTATCGAGGCCAAGAGTTAAAAAGATTGCCAATAACCTCTGAATAATACAATAAATCTTAGCAGCAAATTGACACATAACCCAACTGTTTAAAAAAAAACCCTCCAGAGCCAGGAGAGGAGAAGTGAGAAGGTAAGAGATATTATTTGGCTCAATCTGAAAAGTTGCTCAAAAGGCAGTTACGGCCTCGGTGGACTCCAGGCCCCATTTTCTAAAAAACAAGAAATCTCTCTCCCCAACAAATGAGCCGGAAGGTCTCAGAGGACAAGTCCCTGTTCAAGTTTTAATACATCACAAAGCTTCAGGGAACCTCGGTCGGGTAATTACAGCGAGGCGACTTGCAGCCTCCGGTTGGAAAGCTCCACTTTTCTATTTTCAGTTGATTTCATCCATCCGTTGTTTTTTGGAGCTGGGTTTCTTTGATTTCAACTCTCCAAAGTTTTCTCTGCTGACACAAAACAAACTTTAAGGAGCCATGTTTCAGACCCTCAGTGGGTTTTTTGTTTTGCACCACATGATGCAAACAGCCGACTAGATTCTGCACAGTCCTCCTCCCACTTGTTCTTCCTCCTTTTATCCACTCTCAGGCCGAGTCCACACATAGGAGGGTATTTTTTTTCTGTACTTTTGTGGTGTCACAGAAAACCCACCTTTTGTAAAACTCCTTCCAGGGTGAAGATTTTCAGAAACTCTCTTTAAGGTGTTTGGACGGGGGAAACAGAGTTTTGTTCTTGTAACGCCACGCTGTGCGCCAGTTTCTCCTCCGTTTGACGTTTCCCAGGAGGAAAAGATAAATGTACTTCAATCAGGAGAGAGAAGTCGATGATTCAAAGATACATATTTATTTCACATGATGATGTGATATTGAATGATTGTCAGAGAATCTTTGGTGCTTGAACTCTACAAGGAGACAGAGTGATTGAAGATGTCTGCCCTGAGCGGCAGCAAGATCTACCCCCCCACCCCGCCAATGATCCAACTGAAGAATGGGTTCGACCCAAAAGGCTGAAGGTATCGTCTGAGGATGAAGAGGCTGATCAAACTGGGTAGACTGGGGGTTGACCAGACGATGGCTGATGCTGTGATCCGAGGCTGTTGGGATGAAGAATGAGAGGACACTGCAGTTTGGAGGGTCGCTCAAAACGATGTCATGAATGAACTAATAAAAGAGAAAGCTGTATTTAAACAAGAGAGCAGCAATATGATAGGCTAACGATGAGGGAGTGAAGACATGCTATTGTATAGATGTGACCAATAAATAATAAAACAAGCATGCAGAATATAGTCTTCCTGACTGAACTTTCACTGGAGCTTCATTTTAAATAACCTCTCAGTTTAGTTTGTACAGAGTCGAGGGATATGATGCGAAGAGAAGAGCGGCTTTATAAAAAACACAAAACATCTGCAGCAGTAAAAGAGAACTCGACAAACAGTAAGCAGCAGCAGCAGCAGCAGCAGCAGCAGCAGCAGCATGTTGCAGAGCGGCGTGAGCTCCTTAATGGATAATCTAATGTGACAGAGTAATGTCAGCTGATCAGAGCGCTGATGGTGACAACCTGGGATCTCTGAACTCACAACAGGCTTCAGAACAGAAACGGTCTGATGAGTGTTGAAGCTGCAGCGTGCAGACTGGAGCTCTCTTTGTTGTTGTTGTTGATTTGTAGATGGTTTCCAAATAAGGAAAGCAGCGGGACTCCCTTGACACAAAACAATGAGGAAAAGACGGCTGCAATTAAGCACACAGACCTGCCAACAAGTGAAGCCCCTGCACACAAACACAAACACAAACACACACACACACACAGTCGATTTGCATACACGCAGCCACACAAACAAACATCCCTCCATCTCTCTCTCTCTCTCACCTTCATTTTTCCTATAAGGTCAATGCTAATCACCGGTTTGCAGAGTGAGTGGGTGGAGAGGCGGACTGCCAGCAGGAGAGGAGGAGGGGATGAAGGAGAGGAAGAAATCGGGGCCGATAACGATAAAAGAAGAAGGAAGATAAGGACGTTGAGAAATGATGGAATGAAAGGCAGACGAGAGGAGAGGAAAGAAAAAAAAAAAGATGAAGGGGGAATTTGAGAGAGTAGAGATGAAAGAGTTACATAAGGAGGGGAAGGTGGGCAGGTGAAGGTGATGAAGCATTTGTGAAGACGAGAAGGAGGTGAGGAAGAGGAGAAGGAAAGAGGAACAAGGGAGAAGGGATGAATACAGTTAAAGGGAAAACCCTGACATGAATATGGAGGGGAATGTGTTTCAGAAACACACAGCAGGTGTAAATGAATAAAGGGGGGGAAGGTGTGTGCATGTGAGCCTTAATTAAAGGTGAACTGTTTTTTTTGTTTTTTTTAAACATGGGTGTGTGTTGCATTCTAATTTAAAGGAGCGATGTGTCCAGTTTCAGATGTGCTTCCTGAGGAATAATGTACGGGCTGCTGAGCGTACTCAACCATGAGGAAACAAGGGACACCTGACACAAGCCATGGCACATGGAAGTTCCTGCGTTCTGCCAGCAGGGGGCCAGCGCGATATGCTACTCATATTTGACTCCAGAATCACCGATCTTCCACCGCCATGATTCATTTGTACATTCTAACCATTGATTTTCCAAAACTAGCATGATTTTGAAAGTAGCATTCCTCTCAGTGCTCCGTCTGCGCTCCCTCATAAGCCACGCCCCCTCACTTACATGCACAGAGCACCGTTGCTCCAGAAGTGAACCTCAGCTCATCTCTTTCATTGTGTAGAAACTACGTCGTCTCATGTCTCATTCAGCGTGAAGTAAACTCACAGTATAAACTCCTAAAGTCATCGGTGACGCTCTACCAAGAGGTAGAGAATGAGCAGGGAGACAGGGAGGCATCTGATTGGTTCATCAGATTGGTACCTCGTGGCAGACATTGGACAAAGTTTTTACAGACTTACAAACTGATACAGATGAAGGATTTTCTTTGTTTTCTTTTTCAGAGAACACGAGTTATTAATGTCTGTCAGGACTTAAAGACAATTTACACCAAAATCTTAAAAAGTGTTTCTGGAGGAAATGTCCAAACCTGACTTTAAAGGTTTTATATGTGATGTTTTGATCCAGCAGATGTCGCCCTTGAGCACCAGCATGAAACTAAAACAACTTGCGCTGCATTGTTGTGTTAGCATGCTAATGCTAGCAATCTTTATTCTGCTCGTATCTTCACACTGCATGTAAATTGACCTGAAATGAGCGTGATCTAGAAACACAGTTAAGCAGTGAGTACAGTATGTTATTCTTCTTTTCTCTAGTCCCTCAATTAAACAACTTTTATACACGAGGGGAGGAGTCAGCCGGCCGTCCGGGCGATGTAAACAAAGTGAAGATAGGACTCTGAAAACTCTGAAAACATCACAGACAGTGGGACTCGGGTGTTACACCCATTGTAGACAGTCATGACTCACAGAGTTATTTTCAGAGGAGATACTTGATTTATATTATATTTAAGAGTGAAAAATCACATATAAAGACTTTAAAGTTCAAATTGAGCTGCTTTCATTCTCATACTTAACTCAGTTTGTTTGTGTTAAGAGACTTTTTAAGACCTCTCAGGAGGCCACAGTGTGGATTTCAGACCTGCTGTGTCTTCTGAATGTTTCTCATCGCGATGAAATGAAGCACACTACTGTGACAAATTCATGACGCAGTGGCACGAGTTGTTTTACATCAGGACTAATGAGCTGGTGTGGAGACGCTGGTAGACAAATAAGATCAGCGAGTTCTCCTGAGATTATAAAGGGTGATCCGGTTCAACGTGATGAGGGGAGGAGGGGGAGAGGGTAAAGTGACGGGTAATGAGAAAGATATAAATAGAAACATGGAGTGAGGGTACAATAATGATTTGTCATTGATGTTTAGTTAAAACACCCAGATGGGATAAACATTTTTGTAATAAAAGGACGAGTGGACATCCGCAGCATTGTGCTAATGTAGCGTTTCAACTTTCCAAATCATCAGTCTCCGTCCTCAGGGGAACGTTAAGTGGTTTCATTAATTGTATCAACTATGGGTCTTGTTGCCGTGACGATGATTGTAGCCCTTCTCAGTCAAGTGTGACGTACAAATGCATTTCTGAGTATTCTCGGGACATAATTAAAAGCTTTTTTTTTTTTTTTTTTAATGTTTTATTAAATGCGTTCTGCTTACAGTTCCTGAGCGGTGAAATGGACGAGTCTGAACAGGTTCTGACTGCTGGGATGGCTTTGAACTCATCAAGAGGTGCAGGTCAAAGACAAAGCAACGTGTTGCTGTCCAACACACACTGGACGGTGAGGGGTGTGTGTGGCTTCAAGTGCAATACAAAACAAAGCATTGCAATTTACGTCTCATAATTCTGTGTGTGTGTCTGTTTGTATTTAATATAATCAGCTTTAATTAAGAAAAAACAACAATCACTAAATGGATCCAGTGAAGCTCGTGTTATTTCAGTCGAGGCTGAAAGAAAAACCTCCTCTTCACACACGTTCCCCGAGTATTTCTGCTCCATTTGTCCCGACAAGCGGAGTCCATTAAGTCTGAAAAAATATATATAATATAAGGGAAAAAACAGGATGTTGTGGTTTTAACAACAGCTCCACAAATATACAGGAGAGGAGAATCATATACAGTATATCATATACATAACTCCTTATACAATACATTTCAAAAGAAGGGATGAAAACAGCAGACAAAAAGGGGCAAACAAAGATTGAATCATCTCTCTCCCCTGGATTACCACAACACAGGAAGTATACAAATAAGTAAAGAATAATGGCGATGGTAATCATTGGCATTATTATTCAACATGTTTTGTTTTTATTCTGCAGGAGGCACGTTCCTCAGCTCCCCGGGGTTTTCTTTGAGGCAGCCTCGTGTTCAGTTCTGTTACATAGCTGATGTGAATTTTTGAGGTTTACCATCATGATGAATCCTGTATCATCCCCTCCTGGAGGTGACGGACATCAGCAACAGATTTCTTGCAGGGGTTGAATAGATATCGATGCTCAAGTTAATCAAGCTGACAGACAATTTCCCACATGGTCTGTGTGCTGCGTTCTGCCTGTTCCACGGGTTTTCTCCGCCGGACAGCGTGCACTCTGCCCCACTCCGTTTCTGGAGCGTTATCACCGCGGAGCCATGAGGATAAAAAAAATAATAATAACACATTTTATTTATAAGCGGTTTTCAAAAACGCAAAGACACTGTACAAATAGTTAAAAACAGAAAGAACAGCACAGTAAGGACAGACTAACAGACATTACAACATTACTCACAAATCATAAAGACAACAACAATAAAGATAAAACTACAGAAAACTGAAAATATGTCACGATACATTAAAAGCTTGTTTGAAGGGGTGAGTTTTGATCAGTGATTTGAGAGTAGGAGGGTCGGTGCAGTGTTGAATGTGTGTAGGGAGTGAGTTCCAGAGGGAGGGGGGCAGCTCTGGAGAAGGCTCTGCGAGAAGGCTCTATGGAGAAGGCTTTTTCTTGTCTGACTTCCTGTCCCGGTCGATCTATTCTTGTCCATCTTGACGAGTTCTTGCAGCGAGCTCTGTCAAGCAAATCGACTCACCGCGTGTTTGAAACGGAGCAGAGCGTGGTGGCGCTCTCTGGCGGGCTCCAAAGACGGACTGTGGGCGCTCGCTGTGGAAACAAGAGCATCGACTAGCGTTGGAAGGCGGGGTAGTGTGCGGGTAGGAAGTGGGAACTAGAATGATGAACTTTGCCTTCATTTTCTAAGCATCACTGAAAGTTTCATGACCTGCTAAAGGATATCGGGCGTCTGTGGTGGAGAAGAGGTCGACCTCAGGATGCTTTGGTTTTACTTAATCAGTTGTCAGTCGTCAGTAAATGTTGTGTTGTTGTGATGTATTCCTTCAGAGCGAGACCACGGGGGATCCCTCTCCCTGCGTCGCTAACAAGCCAGCCGAGCACGGCAGGACGGCTCGGTTAACAACGACATCATCCACTCCTCTTTTCTAACGAGTCCCTCTGCACCCCGACAAAGTCCAACAACAAAACAAGAACAGTGTCTGGACTGTGGTTACCCAGACGCCCTTGGAGGGGGGTACACAGACAGAATGATAAGCGAGAAAGAAATGAGGAGAGAGAGAGAGAGAGAATGATTAAACGAGGAAAGGGGCGAGAGAGAGAGAGAGAGAGATAAGGTAGAGCAGAGTGGGGAAGGGACTGAGGGCAGAGTTTAGTGTTCTTATCTCCATCAGACCAAACGTTCCCCTCGTCCTCACCGACAGAGATATGACAAAACTTTAATTGCAAAAAGTGACTGAACTCAAATATTTTCACCGCATGCAAATAAACATCTGGTAACATCTGTGCAGCCCCGTCTCTATGATGAATATTTTGCATATTGGCATCTTTTAGTTCTATATTTTAATTGTGCATTTGTTGCCCTAAACATATTATAGAATAGAATAGAATAGAATAGAAGTTTATTTATGAAGCACATTTCATTACAGGTAAGCTCAATGTGCTTTACATTGAAGATTAAAAAAACAAAAAACAGGCATACAAGAGACGAAATAGCTGTCTCAAAAAATCAGATTAGGGACAAAACAGTCTGAAAACAAAAACAAAACAAGCGAAAAGATTCAGCATTGATATACAGTCGACATTAGTAATTTGCATAAATTTAGTAGGAAAATGTTTCACTTGAAAAAACTGACTCTGAACTTTTTCATAGTGTTTAAAATAGATTTTAGAATAGAACATTTAATGTTTTATTTTCTTTGATAAGAGGGAACGATTTTTTGCAGAAATGTTTTTCTTGAAATTGCAGGTTGCAAAAGTTTGCTGTGAAATATTCTTCAAGTCTCAGAAGTAAGTCTGTCATGTTTCCACAGCGAGCGCCGCGGTCCGTCTCGTCGTTCTGCTCCGTTTTCAAATACGCCGCGATAATATTTTTAGACGGAGCCCGCTGCAATTCCAGCGCCATTTCTCGATGGAGTCGATGCTCCTCTTTCCAAAGCAAGCAATGGGTCCATCTTCTATGCTGCAAGTCTGGACAGAACAGATCGACTCAGACAGGAAGTCAGACAGGGAAACAAATAGAGAATCCTGTCAATTTCAAAATAAAACACAATATTCAGACTCTCGATCGTATTTTTCTTCACTTTCTCAACATGACGACAAAACAGGCAGCAAGCGAAACAACAAATCATCCTCAGTAAGACACAGCAACATGTTCTCTGGAAGTTTTTCTCTGTATTCCCGCGTGATCTTGTAGTTCTCATGTGATCTGTGTACAGCTGATCATGGCTGTGCTCACACTCCAGAGACGGGCCCAGTAGAACTGCAGTGCTGACTGACTGAACACTACCTCTAAGGTTACCTCTACATTTGAATCCAAAACATTTTAAGAAGCTCTAAATGTACTTTGAGTATGTTATTGAATCCTTTTTGAAAATGTTTAATCAGATATATTTGCTCTGACAGATGATGACCAGAAACCCCCTGAGAGGAGTGGAAAGAAAATGACACATTAGCAGTTTTTACTGTTGCACAACATGATGGAGCTCAGACAGAATCCAGGCGGTCCACATCCTCTTCAGTTATTTTTTTTTCAAAAGATGTGTCAGTCTGCGTCAGCGTGTGTGTGTCACTCAACCCCGTCATCATGTGTGTGTTTGTGTACGAGGGTGCACGTCTGTCTTATCTTTTTAGGAAACTGTGTGCCCTCAGTGTCCATCTGTCTCGCAATATTTCACACTCCTGTGAGCAGACGTTGCAATAGGGCTGCAACACTTTATTCTCAGACGGGCCACTCTCTTTTTCTCAAAGACGACGCACACACACACACACACGCACACACACACACACACACACACACTCACACACTGTGCTTTCATGCATATAAAAAAGGTCGTTGAGGTTAAGCTTTGCAAAGACAATCCATGCAGGTAGTTTATTGGTTTCTGAATGAAATCTGTTGTTTTGTAACAAATGTTGCTGAATCAAAGAAACTGCTGAGTTGTAATGAAAAAACCTTGAAGGCCAGTTGGAAATAAGGAAAATTTCCAACTGGTCTCTTGAATCCCAGAATTGTGGACTTGAAGTCTGGAAGAAACCAGGCAACTGCTCATCACTGGCACAAAAAAATAAATCTGACTTTGGCAAAGTACTGAGATCGACTTCATTAAAAGCTGATGAAGAGCTGCCCAAGAATTAGTCTGGGCCAAATATATTCTTCTTCCAACGACACAGCCGTATAGTTTTGGCTGTGTGCTTGAGGGACAGCTTTGTAAAAACTCCTCGAGGGGCCCCAGCCAGAGCCAGGAACTTGAATCTAATCCCACACAAACTGTGAGAGCCAAAAAAAGATGAAAAAATGAAATAAGGCCTCAGCGCATCGTGGTCCCAATCCAACCTGGAAGACATTGAGAGTGTTGCAGTCTCACCTCTCACACCACGACATTGTTCAACGTCAACATATTCAACACACACCATACACACTTACAACCTCCCCCCTTACAAAGCACCTTCTCTCCCTCCCCTTCTCTCTTTCTCTCTATCGCTTCTTTCACTTCCTGTTATCCTTTCTTATCAGATGTGTCAAGTACAAATACTTTGTTACCTTACTTAAGTAGACATTTTTGGGTATCTATACTTTACTGGAGTAATTCTTTTTCAGATGACTTTTTACATTTTCACGCACTTATCTGTACTTTCTACTCCTTACATTTTAAAAATAACCTCGTTACTCCTTTTTCATTTCAGCTTGTTTTCATAACCGGCTTGTCATCGTTCAAAAAAACCCTCAAAAAAAAACAAACAAAAAAAAAACCTATCCAGATAAGTCGCGCGATCCGGATAAAGTGAATTTGATTGTGGTTGGATGAGAAGTATAAACATATACCATTCCTACACGCTGTGGCCCGGCCTAAGCTTTTGTCCTTAATGGTATTTTTTTTCCCTTACATTACTTTAACTTTTATACTTTAAGTAGTTTTGAAACCAGAACTTTTACACTTTGAGTAAAAAGCTCGAGTTGATACTTCAACTTCTACAGAAGTCTTTTTAAACCCTAGTATCTAAACTTCTACCTGAGGAATGAATGTGAATACTTTTGACACCTCTGCTTCTTAGGTATTTCGTATAGTTTTGTAATGTACTTGCTGGTTGTAGTCTGATGTGTGTTTGTTGCTGTCTTAGTATTTTGCTGTCTTTATTTGTTTTATTTATTGTTTTACTGTGTTTTGGAGGTGTTGTCCTGACCTTGTCTGTTTGTTTTTTTGTGCCTCATTTGTTATGTATGTCACCAGTTTGTCACGCTATTGCACCTAATAAAAAAAAATGAGGCGAAATGAGATCATAACACAAGCTTGCAGGTACTCTCGTTAGAGTTACTCATTTACAGCGTGAGTCACTGTGTTTATATATCTGAGCCTTTGGCAGCACA